>NC_054701.1:45283197-45583197 GCF_016097555.1 Gigantopelta aegis
TCAATAAAATGTGTCAGAATAACAATCCAAACAAACATGAAGGAAATTATTTAGTTATTTAGAGGACAGCTGGGAAACCTATATGAACTCAATTTATTGAATCCAAATAGTCACAACAAACACCAATAACAGATCTGAATTACACACAAAATATCAGTCACTTCAAAGATACCTACTCTCACCTGTTTCAAGTTGTCCACATTGCTCTGGCACTGATCACTATTCTGTAGTTCATCCAACATTTTAGTCTTTTCACTAAGTTCTGATTTGAGCTTTTCTGTCAATTCTTCAAGTTCTGAATGTTCCTAAAATGTAGTTCAATAGTTTATAATTAAATTTCCTTTACATTCATTACAACATAACGTCATCCCATTGGTCCAGACGTAGCAATTAGAGTTTGTTAATTTCTCGATGGGAACGTCATATCTGATGGGCAAGCTCTTTTATGGAGTGTTATTGTTTATGGACCAAAAATAATTCAAAATAAAGTATGAAGTTTTAGTGTTATTAGTAGCAAGTATGATTCAAATTTAATTATAAGTATTATCTGGTATTTCTTTTAGATTCATCTGGAAATTTTTTTTTTTTCATACCCCGACGAACATAAAACATATAACAGACAATCCTTACATTGAGAAAACATGGCTAGAAAGAACAATGATTTCAAATTGAAATCAAAATTATCCAGTAAATCTCACATTCACTCAACACCGACATCCACTCTCACCCGTTTCAAGTCGTCCACACTGCTCTTGCACTGATCGTCATTCTGTAGTTCATCCAACATTTTAATCTTTTCACCAAGTTCTGACTTCAGCTTTTCTGTCAATTCTTCAAGTTCTGAATGTTCCTGAAATTTATTTCAGAAACTATTATGTCTTTACTTTGTACATTTTATGAATAATTAAAAAACAATTCCAGTATTATATACATAAAGCAGATTATAATAATTCAAAAGCCACTTTGTGTGTTCAGAAAGTATCAGATGTATATTCTAATTCAATGCATTTGTAAAAATGAATATGACACGATCACTATTAAAATTTGTGATAATAAAACCTGTGTTTTACAGGAGCTGAACTAGTGTATATACGTTGCAATGGAATTTCATTTCTTTAATTAAACTTTATCCCTTTATCATAGCTAATGAAACATCTTTAATTGTGCATATACATACTAAGTTGAACAGTTTTGCCACCAACTCTTGTTACCCGGTTAATTAATGACATCATTAGCTGATGACATTATTTGTAATGGCTACCCTCACTAAAAATTTAATACTTTGTTTGTAAAACCCTCCAAATATTTAAAATTACAATAGGGATAACCCTACTGTATATCAAGCTATATTTAGTGGTTTTACTACTGCAAATTTCACTGGCTTCACAAACATGTTGCCAAAAAAACAATCTGTGGCAGCAAAATCATTGATATACTTCAGCAAATTAAAAAAACACAGATTATTAAACAAGCTTGTGTGTTGTAGTGATTTTATGAAACAAGTGTTTCAAGCTTCCTGTACTGCCAGAACAAGAGCGAGAGTAATACATGAATCCTGACATGAGTCATTTTCAGAAATGATGTGATTTTGATAAGCGACATCAATTTTCCTTTTTAGATCTTTCCTTTATAGAAAATTACATGAAATGATCAACCAAAGACAAAACAAAATAAAGTTATAATAAACATAAGACTGGGGAACCAATTTCATTTTACGACGTCGCTTCCTAAAATTACGTCATTGGTTACATGTGTGCTTCATATGATTATTATTGACTCGATTATGTTGAACCATGTGGATAATCCTACCATTGTGATCTTATCTACCACATCTTCTTGCATAGCTACAGTGTGCTGCATTTCTTCTAGTAACTTGTCTTTTTCACCTATTTCATTATTCAGCTCAATTTTCTACAAAAGTAAAAGAAAACGTCAAAAATCTAGATTACAATGTCTCCTCCATATCAAACTGCTTAAACAACTTTTCATAAGTAAGATAGCAGTCATCGAGTCCTGAATTCTTATAATTGGCAACATCCAAAATCAAGAGATTTTAACACAATAAAGTGATAAGATTTGGAGTGTATGACAGTTCTGAGTCCCATTAGTCCATTAAACTCAGAAATAACAGACTTCACCATGAAAAATATTACCATAATGAACAGAGATATTTAATCCTTTTTTTGTAGTACTTTTTTTTTTTTAAATTTAACACCGACATCCACCACTCTCACCCGTTTCAAGTCATCCACATTGCTCTGGCATTGATCGCTATTCTGTAGTTCATCTAACATTTTAATCTTTTCACCAAGTTCTGACTTCAGCTTTTCTGTCAATTCTTCAAGTTCTGAATGCTCCTGAAATTTATTTCAGAAACTGTTACGTCTTTACTTTGTATATTTTATGAATAATTAAAAAACAATTCCAGTATTCTATACATCAAGCAGACTATTATAATTCAAAAGCCACTTTGTGTGTTCAAAAAGTATCAGATGTATATTCTCAGTTGTAAAAATGAATATAACATGATCACTATTAAAATTTGGGATAATAAAACCTGTGTTTTACAAGAGCTGAACTAGTGTATATACGTTACAATGGAGTTTGATTTCTTTAATTAAACTTTATCCCTTTATCCTAGCTAATGAAACATCTTTAATTGTGCATATACATACTAAGTTGAACAGTTTTGCCACCAACTCTTGTTACCCGGTTAATTAATGACATCATCAGCTAATGATATTATTTTTAATGGTTACTCTCACTAAAAATTTAATACTTTGTTTGTAAAACCCTCCAAATATTTAAAATTACAATAGGGATAACCCTACTGTATATCAAGGTATATTTAGTGGTTTTACTATTGCAAATTTCACTGGCTTCACAAACATGATGCCAATAAAACTATATCTGTGGCAGCAAAAATCATTGATATACATCAGCAAATTAAAAAATACAGATTGTGTGTTGCAGTGATTTTACGAAAAAAGTGTGTCAAGCTTCTTGTATTGCCAGAATGAGAGCGAGAGTAATACATGAATCCTGACACCAGTCATTTTCAGAAATGATGTGATTTTGGTAAGCGTCATCAATTTTCCTTTTTAGATCTTTCCTTTAATAGAAAATTACATGAAATGACCAACCAAAGACAAAAACAAAATAAAGATACAACGAACATAAGACTGGGGAAACAATTTCATTTTACGACGTCACTTCTTAAAATTATGTCATTGGTTACATGTGTGCTTCGTATGATTATTACTGACTCGGTTGTGTTGAACCATGTGGATAATAAAGTCGCATTATCCTCTGATGAAGTACCTACCATTGTGACCTTATCTACTACATCTTCCTGCATGGCTACAGTGTGCTGCATTTCTTCTAGTAACTTGTCTTTTTCACCCATTGCATTATTCAGCTCCTTAATTTTCTACAAAAGTAAAAGAAAATGTCAAAAAACTAGACACACAGTGAAATCTATGTAGTGTACAATTCTTTAAAATGTTAACACAATTACAATGTCTCCTCCATATCAAACAGCTTAAACAACTTTTCATAAGTAAGATAGCAGTCATTGATGCATTTGGTTTTAATCTTAAGTTCAAATCCTGAATTCTTATAATTGGCAACATCCAAAATCAAGAGATTTTAACACAATAAAGTGGATAGGATTTGGAGAGTATGCCAGTTCTGAGTCCCATTAGTCCATTGAAGTCAGAAATGATAGACCTCACCATAAAAAAATAATACCATATTGAACAGCGATATTTAATCCTTTTTTGAAGTACTATATTTTTTTTAAACATTCACATGCTAAGGGGAGATAAAAATTACTCTCCGGCGAGTGTCGGGAGTACAAGTCAAAGCTCCCCTTAAATGGCGATGTCTGAAAAGATTGGATTCATTTGTTTTGTTTGTTATTAAATTTCACAGTAACAATCAAATAATGTTTTCAAATTATTTACATGCGTTTCGATCTGACTTTTTACTGCTTCCCTTTCTAGCAGTATGTATCAAAACAATAATCAAAATAAACATGAAGGGCCTTAAAAAACAAAACAAAACAATATTATTTAGAGGACAGCTTAGAAGACTGCATATCAGTTATAGAATCAAAACTTTCACAACAAACAGCAATAACAGATTTGAATTACGCACTAAATGTCTCTTTAAAGACACCCACTCTTACCTGTTTCAAGTCGTCCACACCGCTCTGGCACTGATCACTATTCTGCAGTTCATCCAACATTTTAGTCTTTTCACAGAGTTCTGTCTTCAGCTTTTCTGTCAATTCTTCAAGTTCTGAATGTTTCTGAAATGTATTTCAGCAGTTTATTGACAAACAATTTAAACTTTATAGTTACGAATTCCAGAGCCCAATACCACAAAAGAACTGTAGCTAAGGTTAAGTGCAGTGACTTAAGGTGAGCTTTACAACTGGTACCATAAACTTTACAGCTATTCCACAGAGCAATCTTATGGGAGTCATAAGTGCCCCTTTAATGATTAATATATTCTTTGCAAAGAAGTGCAAAATAGTTAAATAATAAATTGGTTACTAACTTTTTGGGACATCTGGGATGTATTCATTGGTATTGTAAATCCATGCAGTAACTTTGTTAGTTTATTTGCTAAACAATAATTGCCCAATGCATAAGACATGAGAGTTATGTCCCGTATTTTCGTGTGAAGGTCATAGGGCTTAGAATGTTTTTCATCGAACACACAGTTTCATAGGTATTTGGTATATATTAGAACCATTTTTAGACAAAAAGTTAGTATCCTTCTAAGAAAATGATCAAATCATTATCCAACTGCCATTTGACATCTACCTTAGTACCTATTGTAAATGTTCACAGTAATTTACGACAATAGTAAGCTATGCCACGTCATGGAATTGGCCATCGTAGAAAAAAATTAAAGGGACAGACCCTAGTTTTTAAACACTACGATGTATTTTTCACTATTAAAGCCGTTTTTAATCATTTAAATAGGACTACTTACATTTTATTATTTAGAATATTCATTTTTGTACACCTGAAGTGATTCTGGTCATCCAGGTTTTTGTAATAATCCAAAATGCATTTTTCATAATTCACATGTTCGTCTGAGAAGTAATTGTTATCGAGACCGGCTCTAGTCTATTTTTAGACGATATTTGCAGGTTTAAACATCACAAACTTCAGCTTTTCTCAGTTATAACCATATCCAAATGTTTTGCAGGTGTGTAGATTAACTAAACTTACTGTCCATTTTCATGGACTTATACTAGGGTCTGTGTTTTAAGGTCATGATGGTAGGTATTTATGGCGATAGTAGTGCTAAAATTGCTACCATGGAACAGGGACCAGGACATTAATTATGACTTTAAAAAAAAAAAAAAATCATTTGACAAAATTGAATAACCTACCATTGTGATCTTATCTACATCTTCTTGCATGGCTACAGTATTCTGCATTTGTTCTAGTAACTGGTCTTTTTCACCTATTTCTTTATTCAACTCCTCTATTTTCTACAAAGAAACAGAAAATGTAAAAAAACCCACCAAGGTACACAATGATCGCTATACCATGTACAATTCTTTAAAATGTCAACATAATTACAATGTTCCATCCATATCAATCTGCTTAAACAACATTTTTTGCAAGTAAGACAACAGGCACTGAAGCATTTGTTTTTAATCTTCAGTTCAAATCCTGAATTCATCATCAGCAACACCCAAATTCAACAGATTTCAACATGTAGTAAAGTGGATGTGAACTTGAAATTATGCCACTTCCGAGTCATCAGTCCATAAAAGTCAGAAAATTAAAGTTTGTTTTTGTTTAACGACCCCACTCGAGCACATTGATTTATTAATCATCGGCTATTGGATGTCAAACATTTGGTAATTCTGACATACAGTCTCAGAGGACACCTGCAAGTAGCAAGGGATCTTTTATATGCACCATCCCACAGACAAGACAGCACATACTACTGCCTTTGATATACCAGTTGTGTTGCATTGGCTGGAATGAGAAATAACCCAATGAGCCCACCAACAGGGATCGATCCCATACCGACCACGCATCAAGCCGGCACCTTACCACTGAGCTACATCCTGCCTCATAAAAGTAAGAAATGATCAAGTTTACTTGTTATATTTCTACATATATACATATATGATCGATATTAAATTTCACAGAGTAACAATCAAACGTTTTCTTAAATTATATACATATTTCTTAATCTGTATTATTAATGCTTCCCATTCTAGCAGTTTAGTATATTCCATCAATAAAGTGTATCAAAACAATAATAAAAACAGACATGTAGGACAGCTGGGAAGCCTGCATCATATCAGTTTATAGAAGTGAAACATTTCCAACATGAATAACAGATCCTGAATGACACTCTCACCTGTTTCAAGTCGTCCACATTGCTCTGGCATTGATCACTATTCTGTAGTTCATCCAACATTTTAGTCTTTTCACCAAGTTCTGACTTGAGCATTTTTGTCAATTCTTCAAGTTCTGAATGTTCCTGAAATGTATTTTAGTAGTTAATGACAAACACAATTTAAACTTTACAGTTATGGATAATAATACATTAATTATGATTTGAAAAAACAGATTTGACAAAGCTAAAATTCATACCATTGTAACCTTATCCACCACATCTTCTTGCATCGCAACAGTGTTCTGCATTTGTTCCAGCAAGTTGTCTTTTTCACCCATTTCTTTATTCAACTCCTCTATTTTCTACAAAAGTAAATGAAAATGTAAACAAAACCCCAAGAATTCCACTGAATTAAAATGTCTCGCCCACCGTAAACTTATTAGGTGTTACTGATAGTTGCATCCATAAGATGTACATCTCAATTTTTATTTATATTAAACTAGAACTATACTTTACTGTGAACTAGATTATAATTCAGATCTAAGCAAAACTGAGGAAACACACATCATAGAAAGATAAAAACAAGTGATGACCTCTTGTAGATGTTTAAATATTAATAATATACATTCATATACACATAGGTGCAACTATAAACCAACCTTCATTGATCTAGGACTCACAGTTTGTGAGAAACTGATGTAAACGCAAAAGTTAAACGTTATACTTTGACGCCATCGCCACAATAAAGTGGATGTGAATTTAAGATTGTGTCAGTTCAGAGTCTCATCAGTCCATAAAGTCGAAAATGATCCAAGTTAACGTTATATTTCCACATATATAAATATATGATCAATATTAAATTCCATCATATAGTAACAATCAAACTTTTTCTCAAATAATTTACATATTTCTTAATCAGTATTTTTAATTGTTTCCCATTCGAGCGGTTTGGTATATTCCATCAATAATCAAAACAACCATTGAGGAGTTAAGAAATTATTAAAAGGACAGCTGAGAAGCCTGCATATCAGTTATAGAATCGAAACTTTCACAACAAACATCAATAACAGATTTGAATTACGCACTAAATGTCTCTTTAAAGACACCCACTCTTACCTGTTTCAAGTCGTCCACACCGCTCTGGCACTGATCACTATTCTGTAGTTCATCCAACATTTTAGTCTTTTCACTAAGTTCTATCTTCAGCTTTTCTGTCAATTCTTTAAGTTCTGAATGTTCCTGAAATGTATTTCAGTAGTTCATTGACAAACAATTTAAACTTTACAGTTATAAATGCCAGGCCACCATTCCACAAAGCGATCTTAGCACTACTATCGCCGTAAATACCTACCATCGTGACCTTAATTTTTTCTACGATCACCAGCCCGTTCCATGACATATATACACCAAATACCTTTTACAAAACTCAGTGTTCGATAAAAAAACACCTTTCTAGGCCATACGACAGTCACACGAAAATACACAGAGATAACTCTCATGTCTTATGCATTCGGCAATTGAATAACTTACTATTCTGATCTTATCTACATCTTCTTGCATGGCTACAGTATTCTGCATTTGTTCTAGTAACTGGTCTTTTTCACCCATTTCTTTATTCAACTCCTCAATTTTCTACAAAAGAAAAAGAAAATGTAAAAAACCCACCAAGATACATAATGAAAGCTATGTCATGTACAATTGTTTAAAATGTCAACATACTCAGAATGTCCCGTCCATATCAAACTGATTAAACAATATTTTTGTAAGTAAGTCAGCAGGCACTGAGAATCATTTGCTTTAAAAAAAAATTAACATGTAATAAAGTGGATGTGAACTTGAGATTACACCAGTTTTGAGTCTTATCAGTTCATAAAAGTCCGAAATTATCAAGTTCATTTCATATTCCATAGAGTAACAATCAAACTTTCAAAATAAAGTATATCCATATTTCTTAATCTGTATTATTAATGCTTCCCATTTTATCAGTTTGGTACATTCCATCAATAAAATGTATCAAAACAATAATAAAAACAGACATGTAGACATGTAGGACAGCTAGGAAGCCTGCATCATATCAGTTTATAGAATTGAAACATTTACAACAGGAATAACAGATCCTGAATGACACTCTCACCTGTTTCAAGTCGTCCACATTGCTCTGGTATTGATCACTATTCTGTAGTTCATCCAACATTTTAATCTTTTCATTAAGTTCTAACTTTAGCTTTTCTGCCAGCTTTTCAAGTTCTGAATGTTCCTGAAATGTATTTTAGTAGTTATTGACAAACACAATTTAAACTTTACAGTTAGGAATGTTTAACGACACCCAAGCATGAAAAATACATCGGATATTTGGTGTCAAACTATGATAAATGTAAACATGAAGTGATGAAAATCATCAATATAAAAATTAAACAGTTAAATTAAAACAGTGCAAAAAATACAAATATTACATAAATAGAGGATAATAAACGAGATACCAATTTTCATTTGTCACTAGCTAAAGCTTGTGACAAGTAAAATTATTTCACTCAGGACATAAATTTGATAATAACTGGTACCGAATTTATTATTCTATTTATTACCCCAGCAATTTTTTCTCTAACTGCCTTTATTTTAGACTCGCATGCACAGAAACTATGTAAACCACTTTTCAAGGCTTGTACACTGTTCTGAGTATTGCTATAACTTTGTATTTTAATCATGTTCACAGATAATTTTCAAAAACAAAAGTTCTCTTTATTCTGCAAAAATATATATAATGAATTGCATAAAATGAATTTTTTTTATAAATTTAACACTAAAAACAGTCATGAATGCACTCTTTAAACTACATGATATCATTTTGTGTGTTTGCCAAAATGTGATGATATCATATTTAGTACTGACAAAGTCATTGGTTTGCAAGTGTTAAATCATCCAATAGTATTGTTCGTTAGACCAATGCAGAATATTTCTCACTGAGAAAATATGGGAAATATTTTCCGTTATGAGTGACCACTGGGGTAATAATTAAAATTAAAATTTAGAAAAAGTCAGTATCACAAAGAAATTGCAATAAAAGTTCTGGATGGAATCGAAATGATTCATCCATCACATTTCTTTGTCCACATATATCTCTTCTAGTTTCCCAACTGCCCAAACTTCAGCATTAATTAGTTATGAATAATATTACATAAATTATGACATCAAAAAATAGATTTGACAAAATTAAAATTCATACCATTGTAACCTTATCCACCACATCTTCTTGCATGGCTACAGTGTTCTGCATTTGTTCCAGCAAGTTGTCTTTTTCACCTATTTCTTTATTCAACTCCTCTATTTTCTACAAAAGTAAAAGAAAATATAAACAAAACCCCATGAATTCCACTGAAATAAAATCTCTTGCCCACCATAAATGTATTTGGTGTTACTGATAGTTACATCCATAAGATGTACCCCTCAAATTTTATTTATATTAAACTAGAACTATATTTTACTGTGATCTATAGTCCGTCCCATCATTCTATAAATAATTTTTGTAAATAATTTCAGTTTGGTTTGACATAAGAAGAAAATGTAAAAGTGTTTGGGAAATAACAAAAAAACAACAACTATCGGTGTGTGCAATTTTCAGCTCAAAAATACGTACATGTAACTTGTAGTAAACTCCATAGCATGAAAAACGTGTTCTCTGTGGGACATACTATAGATTATAAATCAGATCTAAGCAAATGTAAAAACACACATCATAGAAAGAGAAAACAAGTGATGAACTATTGTAAATGTTTAAATATTAATATGCATACATACATAAAGATTATTATACAAGCTTATGTGTCGTACTGATTTTACGAAACGGATGTCAGGATTATTGTATTATTGTATATAAAACATGAATCCTGACACGAGTTTCGTAAAATAAGTATGACTCACTTGTCACACGAGTGTAATAATTTCTTTAATATCCACATTATCCAAAATATTATCAAGTTCACTTGTTATATTTCTACATAAATAAATATATGATCAATATTATATTTCATCATACAGTAACAATAAAACATTTTCTCAAATAATATATATATACATATCACAAAGTCGAGTCCCTAAATCCAAAACTTTTGTGATAAATCCTTATAGTTAACAACGAAATACAGTGATATTATCCCTATTCTAATACTACACCTTTTAGGAGTATCTGTAAGACATTTTATTGTTTTTATTAAAAAAATCCCACAAATATAAAACAATTAATTATCTATTCTCCTTACTTACGATATTCAATGAAAACACTTGTAGTAAGTAAAAGTATGACGTAATATTTTTTTCGTTCTCTTAACATGACGTCACTGACTTAGGAGTGAACCAAATGGCAAATTTATCAGCATTGTAGTCTGTCTTTTGAACATGATTTATTGTAATACAGGATACACTAAAAGAAATATTTTTGTTGGCTGTTAATTTCTGTTGCAAGGCATGAGGATATGATTGGACTTTACATTTCTGAGCAATGTTTCAACCTCAGATTGAATTATTTCGAGGAATTCTCCTGGTTTAAAACCACGTTGATGGGGTAGGTTTACAAGTTTATAACTTGCTAACATATTTTCACTTAAAGTTTATATAAATACATAAAATAACATGCATTTACTAAAGGTCAAGTATTATTTTCCAAAACATTTTCAGCATTGTACGATATTTTAAAGCAGTTAATGTTGTTTAAAATTGTGTTTGAAAAATAAAGTCATTTTCATCTTGTCTTCTTTATCAATTTCATTATCACAAAAAGTATGCTTTAAACAAAAATAAGGTACTTCAGATTGTGATTTAATTATTTCTAATGAACCTGCTTACACCCTTTTGAGAATACAAACTAGAAGAGCAGAGCACAAGACATGCTGGTAACTGCTGCGACCGATCAGTGACCAGACCTTACTTGGGGTGAGTGGGTGCATGTCCATTGCTGCTAACGAAGTGTTAAAAGTTACAATGGCACAAAATAATAACAAAATAATAATAATAACATCATTTTCATCTGAAGTTAGTCATGTTGTTGAACATTATTTATACCGACGTTTAAATATAATGAAAAACGCGGAATTAATATATTAACGAAAACACGACACATGAGGCTAAGTGACAGCATACTGAATGAGTTCTTGGAATTTTGTCATCGTGATAAATCCTGGTTTCCCATAACAGCGTATATCTACTGTCCGATTTATTACGAAAATTAACCACTGGAAAAAAGGCTTATATGAAAGTTGTATTAGAATTAGTGTTATTAATGTTTCCCATTCGAGCAGTTTGGTATATTCCATCATTAATCAAACCAACCATGTATAAGTTAAGAAATTATTAAAAGAACAGCTGGGAAGCCTGTATGATATCAATTTACAGAATCTGAATGTTCACAACAGCAATAACAGATTTGAATTACACACTAAATGTCACTTCAAAGATACCCATTCTCACCTGTTTCAAGTCGTCCACATTGCTCTGGCATTGATCACTATTCTGTAGTTCATCCAACAGTCTACTCTTTTCACCGAGTTCTATCTTCAGCTTTTCTGTCAATTCTTTAAGTTCTGAATGTTCCTGAAATGTAGTTTAATAGTTTATAGACAAACAATTTAAACTTTACAGTTATAAATGCCTGGACACTAATTATCACTTGTAAAAAAAAAATTAAAAAAAATTAAAGTGCCTACCATTGTGATCTTATCCACATCTTCTTGCATGGCTACAGTATTCTGTATTTGTTCTAGTAACTGGTCTTTTTCACCCATTTCTTTATTCAGCTCCTCAATTTTCTACAAAGAAAAAGAAAATGTAAAAAAAAAAAAAGGTACATAATGAAAGCTATACCATGTACAATTTTTTAAAATGTCAACATAATTACAATGTCCCATCCATATGAAACTGCTTAAACGATATTTTTGTAAGTAAGACAACAGACACTGAAGCATTTTTTTTTAATCTTCAGTTCAAATCCTGAATTCATCATCAGCAAGACCAAAATTCAACAGATTTCAACATGTAATAAAGTGGATGTGAAATTGAGATTATGGCAGTTCAGGGTCTGACTTGTTATATTTCCACATGTATAAATATATGATTGGTATTAAATTCCAGAGTAACAATCAAACTTTCTTCTCAAATTATATACATATTTCTTAATCTGTATTATTAATGCTTCCCATTCTATCAGTTTGGTATATTCTATCAACAAAATGTATCAAAACTATAATAAAAACAAACATGGAGGACAGCTGGGAAGCATGCATCATATCAGTTTATAGAACTGAAACATTAATAACAGGAATAACAGATCCTGAATGACACTCACCTGTTTCAAGTCGTCCACATTGCTCTGGCATTGATCACTATTCTGTAGTTCATCCAACAGGCTAATCTTTTCACCGAGTTCCGACTTGAGTTTTTTTGTCAATTCTTCAAGTTCTGACTGTTCCTGAAATATATTTTAGTAGTTAGGCAATTCCATGGTCAGGTAAACCAATAGGTCATTTTTAAAAACTCATTCAAGTGAGACAAGTTTGGTATCATTTGAAAGGTTATTATCTCTAGTGTCAAATATTACATTAATCCTTTTTCAGTATGTGTTTTAGTCACTTATAATGCAACTAATTCATCCACCATGAATGCAGCAATATTTTATGAAAAATTATATTAACACATTTATCAGCATATTTTTTATACATAAGTGGCTAGTGATAGTCAATGTTGGGCTAGTAAATAACTACTATTGCCATGCCCGACAGATAGTGAATTTTATTTTTATCAAATGTTGCAGTTGTTTATTTTGTAAATATGAATAACCTGCCCCCCCCCCCCCCCCCCCCCCATCCCCACTGTTAGTGTTTTTAAGCTATATCTTTCTCTTTAGGCGACATATCCAATTTTTAGTATTATTTAGTAAAATGATATTAACTTAAAGTAAAGTAAGGCTAGTGAATTTTTAATCGTGGCTAGTAAATTTTTTAAATAGCTGATCCCATAGCTAGTGGATTTTATAAAAATTCTAGAAGGCTTGAATCTTTATAGAGAAATAATCCCAGATATGTCCTTTGTTACTAGACATAATATTTAAAAGAAATATTTATATTTATATTTATATTTCAAGCCAATTTTATTCATAATATTTACATGTGTTTACTTGTGTACGTCCGATACCAAAATATAACATTTTTTAATCTCCACTTCTGCTAACTGGTTGTAAAATGTTATTAACTGAGATGCAATGTTAATTTTATATGGTTAATTAAAAAATGTAAAAACAATTACTGAATATGTAACAATATCCATTTTTTACTGTGGTGCTGTTATAGTGTACGTTCGACACCATGTACATCTGACACCATAAAGCATGTTTATTTTTTCAAATTTTTATGCAATACCAGTGTGATATTAGGAGACATTTTTATAACTAAAGCCAATTATCAACATCAGTATTAATACAAGTGGATTAAGAGGATTTCATCAAAGCGTGCAAAAGGCAGCTTCCTGTCAAAAGTATTGCTTATGTTTTAAAAGGTAAAAATTATACTTGCAACTAACTGTTCATCTCCGTAAAAAAATAACAAACCCAGTAATTGCATTTACTGTCAGAATTACACCAATTGGAAAATTTGTAGAGGATCACAACTAACATGTTAAATATGATGTCACATTTGAGGAAACTACTTTTTACATTCAGTGGCAGCACTTTACTATTTTGAAATTCTCTAGTTAATTATAGAGAGACTATGTGTGGAATCAACAGATATAAAGTTACTTATAACAAATAAATGCAAAAATATTAAAATATGTCATTTGCATCGTGTTCAGGTCCCTAGTCATGGGGGGTGGGGGGTGGGTGGGGGTGTTGCCTGCATCTTGTACGCCTTCAGCTTTAGAATAATGACAATTTTCTGTGGTACTGTCAGCTAGTGGAAAATTTTCTTGTGTCACTTGTCAGTTGTACATGTACATTAATCACAAGGTATCTGCCTTGCTCCCCCCCCCCCCCCCCACCTCCTTACCCTATGTAGTCATGGGTGTTACATTGATTTTTTTTAATGGGTTTCATTTGTACTGAATAGTAAAAGGTTATGGGTATTATTTAAGGTTTCTTTCAAAGCCAAAAACTGCTTTAAACAAAACACATGGCCTTCTCTGATGCACCTGGTAATTGTTTTTCAATTTCTTCAAACAAAAATAATAAATCCTAGCTCAAACTGTGTTTTTGTTTTTAATATCATCTTGTTTGTTTATTATAATGACCATTTTTCAACACTTGTAAAGTTGTATTTCACATGAATACATCCGACACCAAAAAACCAAAGTTTTTACATCTGATATACAGGTAAACATCTACCCTATAGGAATAGGACATATTATTTTTAATATGCCCTCACACATGACAGAGATTTAGACATAACCATGTGTGGGTGAAAAATTGCAGTTTGTGTGCATACATCCAACACCATGCATATTTTCCCCTGTACACCTGAAGTGACATAAGGATGGAACAAAGTTTATATATGACAATGGTGCCCTAGTTGATTCTTACAATGTAACAATAAAAAGTTGTGGAATTTTTTTTACATTTATGTAATGCTCGGCTGAAATGTATGTCCGACACCACACGGAATTGCCCAGTTATTGACAAATACAATTTAAGCTTTTCAATTATGAATAATATTACAAGTAATTATGACTTTAAAAAAAAATAGATTTGACAAATTAAAATTTCATACCATTGTAACCTTATCCACCACATCTTCTTGCATGGCTACAGTGTTCTGCATTTGTTCCAGCAAGCTATCTTTTTCACGTATTTCTTTATTCAACTCCTCTATTTTCTACAAAAGTAAAAGAAATATAAAAAACCAATATATATGATATAGTCTTTGTATCGGACTAAAAATGCCTCATTTAAGTCAAAATGCATGTATGGCAGCAGATAGACAAAACCTGCATGACTGAATCAGTTACCTTGGAGTTTAATTTCGGGACACGATAAAGCTCAGTCTGTAGAGGTCCTTGGCAGACACATGCGTTTAAAAAACAAAAACTCTAGTTCCAATCAGTGCCAGACCGCTATATCAAAGGCCATGGTATGTGTTGTGTTCTCTATATGAAAGTGCATATAAAAGATCTTTACTGTTAATCGACAAAAAAAAGAGAAAAAAGGTTGTGGGTTCCTCTAAAGACTACGTGTCACAATCACCAAATGTTTGATGTCTAATAGCTGATGATTAATCAATCAATGGGCTCTAGTGGTGTCAAATAAAATGAACATTTACTCTTGGATCTTTTGAATTTATATCTCTCATACAGCAGTGATAAGAAACAGAAATTCACTAGAATTTCCCTTCAATATCTCACCTGTTTCAGTGTATCCATATTGATGTCACTTTCACTTGAATCAACATGCTGGATTGCATCTTTCTTTTCAAGATCTGCTCTCAACTGTTCAATTACCTCTTCTTGTGTATGTTTTGTCTAATTTTGAGATAAATGAATTTGTAATAGTATCTCACATTCCTACAAGATCGTAAAAGCTCAAAGATATTTCTGTTATAAAGATACAGTTAGATCTAATTTCATGTTTTTCACCAAAAGAACTGAATATTTCATCAAATTAACATTATATTTGTTGTGTATGTAACTGTATCTTGGAAAATCAGACTGCAAATCATTTAATCGAACACTGTATATAATTAAGTACCTGTGTTAATTCTTCCACTAATTTTTCTAGTGCTAAAGTCGTATCCTTTGCTTCTGATGAAATATTCACTTGTTCATCAAAATCCAGTTTGGCCTTTTCATTCTGTGCCTATAAAACAAATCATTATTAAAAAGTGTATTAGCAGACTGTCGTCAAGTTATAAGAATGTGTTTCATCTTTATTCTCACAACAAATATGACTTAAAATGACAGACCCAGCTATTTAAACACTACGGCATAGGTATTACTATTTATTAGAGATAATTGAAATTAGACATTACTTATAGTTTACATGTATTTAGATTATCCATTTCCCAACATTTGAACTGTATCTGGTCATCGTGATGTTTTTAATACCACTAAATGCATTTTCTTTATTTTTAAATATATGAGAAATAACGGTTATGGAGACGAGATCAAGTCTATTTTTAAGGGTATTTTCCAATTTCAACATCATACTCTTGTTTCACTCCAATGTATCTTTATCCAAATATTTTGCAGGTTAGTGTCCATTTTCAAGGCTTGAAACTAGGGTCTGAGACTTTAATATTTTAGACTTAGTATAAACTAAACTATAAACTATTATTGTGCAATATGCATGGATATGACCTTTTTCTTTCTTTTTTTTTTAAATAAAATTTATTGACCCCAGGAAACAAATACACAGTCGTGCCAGGGTTCGGGCCCTGGTATCGCTACTTTAACAATAATTTAATATGTTAAACATTATACACAAGTGAATAGTATATACAGTCAGACCTCGTTACAACGACCACGTTCGTCCCTGGGTCACTTTGTCATTATATCGAAATTGTCGTTATATCGATTTATTATTCTTCAGCTACTGGGTGTCAATAGTAGCAAGTGATTATTTATATGCACCATACCACAGACAGGATAACACATACAAAGGCATTTAATATACCAATCGTGGTACACTGGCTGGAATGGGAAATAGCCCAATGGTCCCACCAACAGGGATGGATCACAGACCATCATTAAATCCTAAGTATATTATTATTAATCAAAGCGCATTCACAGTCAATCTAATCGATTGGTACCTACTTCGTTTACAAAATGACATAAAACTAGTAGACTTGATTGTTCGAAGTTAATCCTTTAATTGAATGACTAAAGGGTTATGTTCAAAAGCAATACACGTCTACATAGTTAGCAGACATCTCTTTTCAAAAAAGGTGACAAATGTTATTACCCGGTATACCATTATATATTATTATAAATGTTATAATGAGGAGAATTCCCACCCCTGATTAATAAAGCATATTGCAAAAAATTTGTATGTATGTGATATTTCGATATGAAATCTTCATATTTTAGGAAGTCTTCTTGTTCATTCAATAGATCACCTATAAACATGATACTAGTTTTAAGATATTTTTTATATAAATATGTTTTTTTATCTATACATATTTTACTGTTGTACCAAATATTAATACCTAAAATGTCATTTATATTTCGTGGTTGTTGTTTTTGTTGTATCTGTAACCTGCAGTATAATGTCTCTCTCCAAAATGTATTTAGTATTCATTCAAGTTTAAAAGTAATGAAATAGTTGCCGTGTATAATTAAATCGCGTGTAGATATACCTGTAATAGATTTAAAGAGATGAATCCACTGAAATGAAATTTCATTTTCAATAACTGCATTTTTAATCTGAATCAGAAGTTTTTCATACAAAACTTACCATCTGTTTTAAATGATCAAACAGCGTATAATCACCTGTTTTATGTCATCCATCAGCTTTTCCTGATTTACAGTGGTATTCTCAGCTTCTGTCAACAATTCATTCTTTTTGTCAAGTTCCAGTTTCAAATTCTCAGTTAATGTTTCTTGCTCAGCTTGTACCTTAATGGAATTTAACATCTTTGAATAATGCTGAAGACAAACAACTGTAATTTTGATAGATTGGGCCCATATTTTTGAAGGAATCTTAGCACTATGAAATCATAACACCATCGTAGGCTATAACATCACCATAGCACAGGCCACAGTGACTTCACAGCCTACGATGGCTTTACGGTTTCGTAGTGCTAAGATTGCTTTGAAAAAATATGGGCCCAGGGGCCTAATTCATTAAACTCTTGCAACTTTGCGATCTCACAGTGCAATGCTAAAAGACTTACAAAGAGGATGCTTTGTTGTCTAGCAGAGCCTAAGAGACCTTTGTGAATTAGGTCCCTGGTCTCTTTTTGCAATTAACAATTAAAAATAATTAATCATTTTTAAATAAAATTTCCATGAAACAAAAAGAACAAGAGTTACCGGCAAGGTACATGATACACCCATCAAAAATAGGTCGTGGTGACACCACCATCCTAAGTTGTACATGCATGCAAGGTTTGACGAACCTATATATTATATGAATTGATAAGGAAAATATGGCCAAGGAATTCCTTTAATGTGCAGTAATGCATGAAAAGTAGGTTGCAGTGACCTAATTATGGTACATGACACAATAACACCCCAAGTTGTACTTGCATGCAAGGTCTGATGATCCTATATGAATTGATAAGGAAGATATGGCCTGGTCAAGGATTTCCTTTATTGTGCAAGTAATGCATGAAAAATAGGTTGCGGTAACCTAGTTATGGTATGTGACATATTGCCATCCAAGGAAGGGTCGAATATATCACACTTACACAATGTTGACCGAATGATTGGTTCGAACTACCCAATGGGTCTATGTGGTTCGAACCAATGAGATTCAACTGTATATGAAAGGGAAAGTTACATACACCAACCCCCTATTCAAAATGAAAAGTGATATTTTTCATAAGGGATCACTGGACAAATTCGAGCTGGTTTTAGCTAGTCGTTATTTAACAAGAGGACTTTGCTGGTACACAACTTATATGATAACTGACCTGAAACTAAAGATGAATATGTTCTAGTATTAAAACTGAATAAATGAATTGATGGGTGAGACAAATGAACAACTGAATGATTTAATGAATAAATGAAACACCAATGGCACTAGCATTAAAATCATTCCAACAATTAAAAAAAACCTGAACTTTATCCACACACCTGCTTCAAATCATCCACCAACTTTTTCCTAACCACAGCTGTATTCTTGGTTTCTGTCAACATGGCTGTTTTTTCAGCAAGATCAGATTGCAGCTTCACAATTATAGCTTTATAGTCAGTATGTTCCTGCAATGCCATTATACATGTGATTGTAGTTCTGGGATCCAGCTATTTTTTTTAATTATTTTTTATTTTAATTAATTTATAACTGTTTAAACAAAACACACACTATTCATAGCTAAATTATCCGGATGTTATTTGGCTAATAAAATTTTATTTTTTATTTAGCCGCTTTTTAATAATTTTGGAGGAAATACTTCAGGTATCGAAAAATTGGCTATAAAAAGACACTTCTTTTCAGTGTGAGTCATGTTTATAAATACAAACAAGAATATTGATCAATGCACAACTGTTTTCACTATATAATTGATGTGGATAAAATGTTTTACAACAAGATTGTAGCTGTTAGCGACACCTCAAAACCCTGTAAACATGGACTGAACAGATGAACCAAACCTCTATTTACGCACATTCATCCCAATTGCCACCTCCAACATATCGGTTCTAACGATTAAAACACATAGAACACACTTTTAAACTCTTTGCAAAACCTCTACTTGGACTTTTAGGTACAACAATACTGAATTTACATTTCCCATGATGCACCATTCTTCAATGTATACTGCTATTGACATCAACCAAAACATAGGATGTTATTTAGTAAGAAGCCCGGAGAACTTTGTTCCACTTGTATAACACAAGAATTCTGCAGAATTCAATGTCTCACCTAGCATATTTTTGGTGCACCGTGATGAACGTCCATAGATGCAACTAGAAATCACAAATCATTAATACAGGACTTAATAGTTTGTCAAAAAAGGAAATTTAAAACAAAGGTTGATGCTGTTGATACTGCCACCACTATCAGAAAAGTATTATCTATATCTTATCTTTTTACCAGTACTTAGTAAAGGTGAGGCAATAAATGATAATGAATTGAATTTTTTATTATTTAATGAATGAGGGGCGGGACATAACCCAGTGGTAAATAAATCACCTGATGCATGGTCAGTCTGGTGATGCATGGTCAGTCTGGGATCAATCCTTGTCAGTGGGCCCATTGGGCTATTTCTTGTTCAAGCCAGTGCACCACGACTGGTATATCAAAGGCTGTCGTATGTGCTATCCTGCCTATGGGATGGTGCATATACAAAATAAAAAAAATCCCTTGCTACTAATGGAAAAATGTAGTGGGTGTCCTCGTTAAGACTATATGTCAAAATTACCAAATGTTTGACATCCTATAGCCAATGATTAATAAATCAATGTGCTCTAGTGTTGTCGTTAAACAAAACAAACCTTTTAAAATTCAATGAATGATCATAGATGGAGAGATGACATTGCAGCTTTAAAAGCTACTGATTAATAAATCAATGTACTCTAGTGGTGTTGTTAAACAATTTTTTTTTTTTTAAATTTAATGATCACAGAAAATCGAGAGATGACACTGCAGCTTTAACATACCTCGAAAAAGAAAGAAAGAAAGGTTTTATTTAATGACGCACTCAACACATTGTATTTACAGTTATATGGCGTCAGACATATGGTTAAGGACCACACATATATTGACATAGGAAACCCGCTGTCACCACTTCATGGGCTACTCTTTTCGATTAGCAGTAAGAGATCTTTTATATGCACCATCCCACAGACAGGGTAGTACATACCACGGCCGTTGATATACCAGTCATGGTGCACTAGCTGGAACGAAAAATAGCCCAAATGAGCCCACCAGGGGATCGATCCCACACCGATCGTGCATCGAGTGCTGTACCACTGGGCTACATCCCACCACCCAACATACATCGAGTCCAAAAAGAAAGATGAAGTGTGACACCATTTATACATACCATTTCACACACACTGCCGTCTGTTGCCTCGGCTATCTGCACTTGCTTTAGGGACTGGTTTTTGATGGCGATAACCTCATGCAGACCATCCACTGTAGCTTGTAAATGGGTGACCTCCTGAAATAAAGTTGTTTAAAAATACTGACAAACAAACTATGACAAACATTGAAAATAATTTCATAAAAGAACACAATATCTTTGAACAAGAACCACTACATGCATTTCAAATGTATTTGAAGAGTTATCTAGCACCTACTGTGAAAAAAAAAGAAAATTATAAAGAACACTTGTCGAAAGTAGAACTGGGCAATATATCGTATATACAGTCCAGTATCAGTATACCATATATACCCCCCGGTATCGGCATCGTGTCAATACCGATTTACCGTACCGAGTAAATATTAAAATACTGAAATTTCAGTATTGATAAATGTTTACCGCCATTTAGTAAAGCCCTAGCAATATATCTCACAAACACAAAATAGTTGAAAAGAGGAGAGATTAGGGTCTTGTGTATGGAATTTAATTTTATCAAGATGAAATTAGTAGGTGAGACTTAACTCGGGCATGTATTTAAAGTTGAGTATACCAAAAATACCGCTTGGTATGGTATCAGTACCGAATATCGTACCAATTTTTAGGTAAATCACCCCTCAAATACCAATACCGAACCTAAAACTTTCATCACTGTTCAGCTCTGCACAAAAGCATATTTGGATTAGAAATGAAACCCACTGCCACCACAAAGGCTATTCCCACTGAAAAACAAAAAGCAGCAAGGTATCTTCTACAGGCAGGACAGTACATACCAGTTTGTTTGTTTTGTTTAACGACACCACTAGAGCATTGATTTATTAATCATCAGCTACTGGATGTGAAATATTTGTTAATTTTGACTTACAGTCTAAGAAAGGAAACCCACTATATTTTTCCATTAGTAGCAAGGGATCTTTTATATGCATGATCCAATAGACAAGATAGCACATAGCACAGCCTTTGATGTACCAGCTGTGGAGAACTGGTTGGGATGAAATAAGAATCCCAAGAAACTAGTCCATCAAGGGATGGAATAAGAATCCTAACAAACTAGTCCATCAAGGGATGGAATAAGAATCCCAACAAACTAGTCCATCAAGGGATGGAATAAGAATCCCAACAAACTAGTCCATCAAGGGATGGAATAAGAATCCCAACAAACTAGTCCATCAAGGGATGGAATAAGAATCCCAACAAACTAGTCCATCAAGGGATGGAATAAGAATCCTAACAAACTAGTCCATCAAGGGATGGAATAAGAATCCCAACAAACTAGTCCATCAAGGGATGAAATAAGAATCCCAACAAACTAGTCCATCAAGGGATGGAATAAGAATCCCAACAAACTAGTCCATCAAGGGATGGAATAAGAATCCCAACAAACAAGTCCTTCAAGGGATGGAATAAGAATCCCAACAAACTAGTCCATCAAGGGATGAAATAAGAATCCCAACAAACTAGTCCATCAAGGGATGGAATAAGAATCCCAACAAACTAGTCCATCAAGGGATGGAATAAGAATCCCAACAAACTAGTCCATCAAGGGATGGAATAAGAATCCCAACAAACTAGTCCATCAAGGGATGGAATAAGAATCCCAACAAACTAGTCCATCAAGGGATGGAATAAGAATCCCAACAAACTAGTCCTTCAAGGGATGAAATAAGAATCCTAACAAACTAGTCCATCAAGGGATGGAATAAGAATCCCAACAAACTAGTCCATCAAGGGATGGAATAAAAAATCCCAACAAATGAGTCCTTCATGGAATGGAATAAAAATCCCAACGAGTCCTTCAAAGGACAACATAAAAATCCCAACAAACTAGTCCTTCAAGGGATGGAATAAAAATCCCAACAAACAAGTCCTTCAAGGGATGGAATACAAATCCCAACAAAGTAATCCTTCAAGGGCAAATGATTTTGTGAGCCATCACATTTAAACTACATCCTGTAAATTTTAGCGACTTGAATTAAAAAAAAAAAAATTCTTTAAATAAAAAGGCCTATTGCATTCTTACTTGCTGCAGTGTTTCAATAATGCTTTCTTGTATTTCACTTGAGGTCATTGATTTTTCAGCATCATTCTGCTGGGCAATACCAACTCTCAGCTGCTCAATGACGTCTTCTTGTTCATTTTTTACCTGTAAAATATAACAGGTACTATGAACATTTAGGTCAGTGTTTCTGCCAGAAAGAAATTTTTGGGTATGGCACTATGGAATTGAATGCAATCACAGTCAACAAAGGGTGTGTGTGTGTGTGTGGGGGGGGGGGGGGGGGGGGGCCCTCCCCCAGAAAGAAAATGGGTTAACTTTATGCTTAGGGTTAATAAAATCATACATTACTGATAAGAGTAATTAATTTTGTTAAAAGATTCACTTTGATAAAAAAAAAATTGCAAAAAAATCTGGGTATGGCGTCACCCCCATTTTACCCTCTGGCAGGGTGTATAGGACCGAGCTATCCCAGGTAATTCCCACCACCTCAGGTATACTTTTTTTCATCCCACATAACCACATGAAAACAGCCCTGCATTGAAAAAAAAAAAAAAAAAAAAAAAATTAAAATCCAGTTCATTTGTGCAGCTATTTGAGAAGAAATATGCTTCATATTTGTTATACGTTTGCAATGGTGAAAAAAACAAACAATCTTCTACTCTACATAACGTCAGTCCATCTTTGTTGTTATTTGAGAAAAACTAAACAATTGTGACTATCAGAGCCTCAGGATTGATGAAATTTAACTCATTAACATACACCAAAGTAGCTGTGTTTTTTGCACATTTGTTGTGGAATGTTGTTGAGCATCAATTCACACTGGCATTTCTTTTTTAATTTGTCCCAAAAAGTATTTCGAGTACTAAAAATTGACTTTTAGGAATATGACAAAGAACTGCTGGTTCGTAATTAATTTTTTCTTCTTTTTTTTCACTTATAATTTTTTTTCCAGTTTACCTAACATTTGGCTCAAATAAGGTCTGTCGCAACGGTATATTAAAATATATAAAACAACTCACAACTTAAATGTCTTTTTAAAAATTCAGAAAAAATAACTTTTGCTATTTTTCAAAACTGGTCATTTTAAACGGGAGCTATGCAAATAATGAACGCATGTCAGTAATCAGTAAATTTATAGTAAGTGTAATGCAGAAAACAGGTTGTGTTTGTTTCAATACATGGTTTCTCAACTGCATTCAAATATTCACCTTTTTCAAATTTTTCAACAGCTGTTCCAGTACCTCACTTTCACCACTGGCTTTTATCAACATCTCATCTTTCTTATCTAGGTCACACCGTAACGTTTCAATTAGTAATTCTTGCTCAGTGTGCTCCTAAAATGAAATATTTTAAATGGAATCAACCTCACATCAAAAACCGAAAGGAAACGAAATAGTTTTAGCAACAAAACGTATGGATACTAGGTGTTTAACAGGTAGTTGCAACACTTGAAAGTAGGGCTTCTAGATTATGGTAGCCCCACTCTCATGGCTAGTGATATTCAATGTTGGGCTAGTAAATAACTACAATTGCTATGCCCGACGGCTAGTGATTTTGTGTGTGTGTCAAATGTTGCAGTTAAGTGTATTTTGTATATATAAATATCCTGACCGCACCCACCAATGTTAGTATTTATAAGCTCTATCTCACTCTTTAGGTGACATATCTGATTATTACTATTATTTAGTAAATTTGTTTTTGACTTATAAGTAAAGTAGGGCTAGTGAATTCTTAATGGTGGCTAGTAAATTATTAAAATCACTGATCCCATGGCTAATTGATTTTATAAAAATTCTAGAAGTCCTGTTGGAAGGGAACAATATTTTACATGAACTTTCATTCCGTTCGCTGTCAGTTATGTAATTTTAAATTCATACAAACTGCCAACTGGTTAGTAATAGGTTTAAAACATAAAATGTTATATGAAAGTCACTTTATCAAGTATCAAAGAAACTGTTCTTCAATGATTCGCAATAAAACATTTTTTATTCTATATTTTATTTTGCATAAACTTTCACCATCAGCTGGAAATACTGTCATGAAAATCCAAGTTCAACACAAGTTGTGGCAAATGATTAGGTTATGCAAGTATACTTCATTAATAAAAACAATTGATAACCTAAAGTCTGCCTCACCCTCCTACAAAAATGTTTTTTGTAATTAATTTTAGTTTGGTTTGATGTAAGAAGACAAATAAGGTTTTGGAAATGACCAAAAAACTAACTATTTTTGTGTGCAATTTAGAAATCAACTGGCTCAGAAATAAATAACTTGTAGTAAAAAGTATGAAAAAAAGGCATTCTCTGTGGGAATGACTATAGGTAAAAATCATGTGAACCGACTTTCCGATTTCCTAAGATTCTGGACCGGCCTCAGTGGCGTCGTGGTTAGGCCATCGGTCTACAGGCTGGTAGGTACTGGGTTCGGATCCCAGTCGAGGCATGGGATTTTTAATCCAAATACCGACTCCAAACCCTGAGTGAGTGCTCCGCAAGGCTCATTGGGTAGGTGTAAACCACTTGCACCGACCATCCATAACTGGTTCAACAAAAGCCATGGTTTGTGCTATCCTGCCTGTGGGAAGCGCAAATAAAAGATCTCTTGTTGCTAATCAGAAAGAGTAGTCCATGTATTGGCGACAGCGGGATTCCTCTAAAAATCTGTGTGGTCCTTAACCATATGTCTGACGCCATATAACCGTAAATAAAATGTGTTGAGTGCGTCGCTAAATAAAACATTTCTTTCTTTCCTAAGATTCTGAAATATTGTACCCTGCTTAATGAAGAAAAAGTTGGGGGGTTTTAATGACACCGCAAATCATTGACTATTGGATGTCAACCATTTGGTAATTGTGACATATAGTCAGAGGAAACCCTCTACATTTTTCCAGTAGTAGCATGGG
The DNA here is from genome assembly GCF_016097555.1 of Gigantopelta aegis. Lineage (NCBI taxonomy): Eukaryota > Metazoa > Mollusca > Gastropoda > Neomphalida > Peltospiridae > Gigantopelta > Gigantopelta aegis. Next base: position 45,309,188 of record NC_054701.1, read on the forward strand.
ATCTTTTATAGCACCCTCCAACAGACAGGATAGCACATACCACAGCCATTGATATACCAGTCATGGTGTACTGGCTGGAACGGGAAATAGCCCAATGGGCCAACCGATGGGGACTGATCCTAGACTGACCGCGCATCAAGCAAGCACTTTACAACTGGACTATGTTGTTGAATTTGAACCCGACTCACGGAAGTGATTTGATCCAAGTATTTCTGCTGCATCATTAGTGTTGCCTCCATCTGTTCCAGTGACTTGTTGTTGTCGTTCACTTCGTTTCTCAGATTCTCAATCACCTGGGTTAAGTCAACCAAAAAGTAGACCAAAAAATTCAGAAAATTTTACAGGGAACCTTTTGTTCAGCATCGCGTTGCGATTTGCCAAGCAAGTTTAAGAGATCACTACATTAAAACATTAAACATTAGTTGCTAATAAATTTTCAGTCGATCAGATAAGTAAGTGATCAAAAGTTGGAAAACAATATCTTTCCTGGGATCTCAAAAGTAGGGGGTTACTCACTTCAACGAACCATGGGTCCTATTCCTTGACCAAGACTCCACACAAACCCTTTGCACAAACACATGGGTTTTCCCCAGTGTCGGAAATAGTTCTATTTCATTTTATGCAGCAAGACCCACATGAATCATGTTGCTTGTTACATTTTGGATGCCACGGTAAATAACAATGGCTGCTTCCATGTATTTGCTATAACATGCTGATCAAAACTGCAAATCTCACTTAACTAATTATATGATAATTATATCACTTTCATTATGCCTGATATAACAGTGGAAAACTTTCAAAGTAAAATGTGATACAGCACATGCACACACACGTCTCCAATACTGTACATTTACATACATAATGAGCAGGTAAGTGTGTACAGCGTATATTAGTGTGTAATACATACTTGTGTTGAATCATCTGTAAAATTTTCTTCCGTTTCCACAGATTCTGAACGTTCCTTGGTCTCGAAAGTAGGACACGTACCTGATTTCAGCTGCTCAATTATCTTTTCGAGCTCACCCTTTTCCTACAAACAATATTTTTAATCCATTATTATACATTATTCTTTCAAACCTGGAGTAAATCATACTTGTTAAAATGTAGGAAAGAAAACATTGCACTATAATCGGCATATGAGGTGAAAAAACAGGGAGGACTCGCACACTTCAACATGATTTAAAAGTATTTTAGGAAATATTGATTAGTAACCTGCATATGTAACTATTCACTTAATGTCATTAATTCTAAAATGAAGAAACTAACAGGTTTTCCCTCTTAGATGAAACATTGAAAGATTTGACTCCTACCTACAGATTTTTGAAGCTTTTCTGGATCTTAAAAACCCCCAGTATACATTCAAATATACGCAAATTGAAAATATATCACTAGTCTGTAGGACCAATACAGACAAAACTGTACCAGTCCACTAGAGTTTCTACTACTCTCCTAGCCCACAGCACAATATAATGTAACGATGTAACCCCTCAACAGATACTTTTGTTTTTTAATATGTTTCAGGGTTAACACTTCCAAGTTACACATCAGGTACTGTATTAACACAGTGCAAGACATATTTCATTAACATAGATTCCATGATTCCATGCTGGACAAACAATACATAACAGGGGTCAACTACAGAAGCATATCTAAACACGCATTTTGAGAGTACTGCTAAAGCAACACATGTCCCCTACCTGACCCAACAATTTTTTATATCTATCTGTGAAAAGTGAGTAAATCAAAATGAGAGTTAAACTTGATCAGTAACAGTACATGATAAAGCTATATACAACATTTCACTTCAATATCTTCAGGCATTGCAAAACAGAAGACCGAAAAGAAATTTTCATATCTCCAAAGCTAAAGTACCATAAAATGAATAAATCACCATGAAATTCAAACTTGATCTGTAATTGTACATGATAAAGCTATACATAAAATATCAGCTCAATATCTCAAGGTATTCTAAAAAAAAAACATCCGGAAAACTATATGTGGGACAGACAGTCAGTCAGATAGACGGAAAGACGGACAGACTGACAGACAGAAGGACAGCGATGAAACCTACAGTCCCCTCCGGTTGGACCGGTAGGTGACTAAAAAGGAGGTTCCCATGTGACTGTGGTGGCTGTATTTTCTAACTCATACATTAGAATTTCCATTCACATTTGGTGAGTGGACTAGTAGGTTCTGATATTTGCCTAATGGTTAGCACCAAAATAACAAACATTGTGTCATGACATTCTGCTTGGATCCTACCTGAGAGAGGATTATGCTGCGCAACTCTTCCGACTCCAGTTTACCATGCAAGTCTTGAATTTCAAACTCCAACATAAAATCATTGTTCTCATCATCTTCATTATTTAGTGCCTGCAAAAAAAAAGAAAAAAATAGAAAAGAGTTAAAGCTTGTTTTGTTTAATGACACCACTGGAGCACATTAATTTATTAATCGTTGACTATTGGATGTCAAACATTTGGTTATTTGACATACAGTCTTAGAGAGGAAACATGCTACATTTTTCCATTGGAAGGGATCTTTTATATGCACCATCCCACAGACAGGATAGTATATACCACAACCTTTGCTAGTCCAGTCGTGGTGCAGTGTCTGGAACGAGAAATATCCCAATGAGCCATTCAACAGGGATTGATTCTAAACGACTGCACATTAGTCTAGCGCTTTACCACTGGGCTACATCCCGACTACTGCCTAAAAAAGGACAAAAACAACCTGTTATCTTGGTTGATTGCCTTCAACAAAGGATGTATTTATTCATCTTTGCTGCCAATACTCAAAACACAGGAAACAGAAAATCTTGATAAGCACCATTCAAATGTGTTGTGTAATTTTTAATGCCCTGTACATGTAGTCCTAAATACTAATAATAATATTAACTGTTTTTTAAAAAAGAAAAACAGAAATAAATGATCAAACTATTTTTTACTGGTGAAAGTGGGATTTCTTTTTATTACGTTAGTTTGCATTACACAAAAGGAAAGGTGAAAATCCCACCTCCTGTGGGGATGAAAAAAAACTAAGCCTCTATTTTTCTATGCCCATCACACGCACTCTATCCCTGAGCTACACCATGGCCTGTATTTAACAAGGACAGTTTGATTTAAGGAAACAAAAAGGGCACATTGTTTAATTAATCATCAACTACTGGATGTCAAACATTTAATTGTTCTGACAGGTCTTAGAAGAAGCCTGCTACATTTTAAAATTAACAGCTAGGTAACAATTGGGGAAAAAAACACACACAATGGGTCTGCTAAAGAGGTTTGATTCCAGGTACCTCGGGCAAGCGTTCTACCCACTGTACTAGATCCACCCTGTATTTAACAAATTAACATATAACTGTTGAGTCAAACATCTAGAGACCTTGAAACATGGTTGACACAAATACAGGTTCTACAGAATATTCAGGTTTTTAAACACTTGCTGTCATTAAAACCTTTTAATAATAATAACGGCATATGCTTACCTTACTAAGGTGTTTTTCCAGCTGTACAATATGTATCTTAGCTGCTGCCAAATCCTTTTCAAGATTTTCTACTTTTATCTAGAAAAAGAGAAAAGAAAAAACGTATTCAAGGTCATGGTCACTAATATTCTGATCAAACCTACTTCAGTGGCCATCTCTATAAACATGTGTCCTTTTTAACGCTGCTTACTCCCTTAATACAGGTGTCCTTTTTAAATGTTGCAACTGAAGTAATGTAATGAAAACTGAAGTGAACTTTTTTAATATTTAATTTGTTTGTTTGGTAGGTTTTTTTAAAAGAAAATATTTTATATTTACAGATTTATATTGTAGCTTTATCACCGTTAGTAAAAGTGGCTGTAAAACAATGTTCTTATTTCCTTCTTGCTGAACTATATGTGACCTGTAGGTGTAACTTCCTTCAGTCATTCAGCAATTGCTAAAATTTAGGCAATTCAGCATGTCTGTTATTGTTCCATTCAGCGTTCTGTTTACAAAAACTTCCTGAATTATAATAAAAGAACTCTAATCTTGCACAGAGATTCATTAAGACTAAATTTAAAATAATAACAACGGTCAAATTGTTTTTTAATTACTTACTCCATTGAAAATTTAAAACTGTAAAAGCAAAACTTTTGAAAAATTAATGTCCTTTCGGAACATGTCAGTTTAAAAAAATCTCTGCAACAAAATAAGGAGTTATTCTGAATTACTTTTACGAAGCAACAAGTGGGTTATCGAGACTACTAAATTTCCACTCACTGAAAGCGAAAATAGACATATTATGGCACCATGAAATCACGGAAAACATTGCGATTCGAGACTTGTTTTCCTGGATTTTGCAATATGTTGCATGTGTCATTTAGAAAATTCAATTTCATTTGTACAAATTATATTTAAGAGCCATGCAGGCCTGTGTACTAGGCAAGCCAGAGAGTTTGACACTGTATATAATACATTTCCTTAAAGCCATTCTTATACCATAATAGGAACATTAATGCTTTTTAAGAATTAAACATTATGAAACACAAATGAAGTAAAAACTTTCTTGCCTTATTTTCGTACTTGGCAAAATTTCGTGTTTCCACAAGCTCCTTCTCTAGCCAAAGCAAAGTATGTTTGCTGAAAACCAAAAACATGTCTCAGAGTCCATTATATTGCCCCATGTTTATTAAACTTTTAGTCTAAACTCAAGACTAATAACAACTTGAGAGTTTAATGTCATTGCAAACCTATACAAATTCCATGCATGTGATGTCATTATAAGTAAAATATATATATAGGTATAGGTATGTGATACCCATTTAAAATTAAAGCTGAAATGACCTTTTAAAAGCCAAACAATCTGTACTATATTAAAATAAAGATAATTTTTAAGCATTTTAAATCAAATCCAACATACTTTGTTGAAATTATTTTAAGCAAAAAACCCCACCAAAAAGTGAGGTCAGATAAAAAATCTGAAAAAATAAAACCCTAACTATAGCTTCAGGTTGGAATAGGTAGAATAACTAGACAAACAATACCATTTAGATTCGTCATTTTCCACAGGAACCGACCACCGAACTCTGCGATTATTTCGAGAAGTTATTTCCAGTTGCTTCATGGCAGCTGAACAAAAAAAGGAGTCATTCTTGGTGAGTTGGCGATCAGTTGGAAGCAATGGGAAAACATCTGACATGTCCCTGCAGTCTGTGTTGAATGACATGTTGTTCCAAGTGGAATTCATTGCGTTGTTTTCCCTCTCCTCGGGTATATCCATATATGGGACTTTGAATTCTGTCAGTGGTGCCAACTTTGGTTTTGCCGAGTACACTGAAGAAAAAGAAAGAACCAGTAACCCAGTTGTAAAATATGTTGTTGAATATTGGATGTTATGTTAAAAAACTAAACAAATTGTTGCAGTTAATGGCACCACTAGAGCAGATTGATTTCTTAATTATCAGCTATTAAGATTTCAAACATTTGGTCAATGAAACACGCAATAAGAGGAAACCCGCTACATTTTTCCATTAGCAGCAAGGGATCTTTTAATGTGAACTTTCCCATAGACCAGTCTTTTATATATCAGTCGTGGGGCACTAGTTGCGATGGAAAAAAACCCAATTAGAGAATACGTCCACCGAAGTTCCTTCAACCTAAGCAGCTCAGGCTTGCGCTCTACCAACTGAGCTAAATTCTGCCTCTCCTATTATGTGGTAAACATAAGTATGGGGTAGTTTTTCTTTTTTTATCAATTTTAAAAAAAGAAGAAGAAAGAAATGTTTTATTTAACGATGCAATCAACACATTTATTTACGGTTATATGGTGTCAAACATATGGTGAAGGACCACACAGATAATCTGAGAGGAAACCCGCTGTTGCCACTTCATGGGCTGCTCTTTTCAATTAGCAGCCAAGGATCTTTTATATGCACCATCCCACAGATAGGGTAGTACATACCACGGTCTTTGATATACCAGTTGTGGTGCACTGGCTGGAATGAGAAATAACCCAATAGGGCCACCGACGGGGATCGATCCCACACTGACCATGCATTGAGCGAGCGCTGTACCACTGGGCTACGTCCCACCCCATCAATTTTAACAATTAAGACTATAAGGGAACACGCTTAATTACAGCGACATGCAGTTAACTGTAAGCATTTTGGCAAACATGGGTTAACTTACATTGTGCGGAAATTGCTTTGGCACCAGCCCATGAATATCGCCTCTTTATCAACTGAAATGGAATATCAGAACCAAACACTATAAGCATGTATAAACATAACGGAACAAAATTTTCTGTCATGCCAACGAAACATATATACAGTGAAACCTCTCAAAACCGGACCCTCTGTAAACTGGAATCTCCTCAAAACCGGACATTTCTCATGGGCCTTTTTTAAATATCTGTACATAAGAGAACCTTTCTAAACCAGATACCTCTTATAACCGGACTTTTTACTTGGTCCAGAGGGTGTCTGGTTTAGAGGAGTTTCACTGCATATAGATGTACTAAAGATGAAAAGCTTATTAATTATTTTTGTGTTCATACCTAAGAATGGAAGGTTAAAAACAAAAGAAAATTTAACATATCAACATATACAACCATGAGTTGAGGTTATTTAAAATCTCAGTTCTGGACATCATAGATTTTCTACGAGGGTCCAGAAGTAAATAAGTGGTGCGACTTTAACCAATACTTTTTTTTACAGATGCCGTTTTCTGAGTTATGGTATTTCATTTTTTCACTAACCACAGAAACTGATAAAGATTTTTTTATTTTAATCTATTATGAAAACAAGCTAAACCTGTTAAAAACTTAAAAGTAAAATTCTACTGTAAGCAAGTTAGCCATTTGCATGAAAAACCTACATGAACGAAAAACCCCACAAAAATCTATGATTATGATGCTTGAAGTCTTCTCTAGGTCATCTAAACAAAAACTGTGACAAATGTACACGGCAACATGAGAACAGAATTCAGCCAGACTGAGCAGGGAAACATTCACTGGACTGGACAGCGAGTTTCACGCTAAACCGAATAATCACCTTTGAAACCATGACATGTGCTCGTCTCTTGTGACTATCCGTGCTACATACCTGCCATTCTCCATCAACTTTTAGCTGTGGGCTTAGTCTGACCACTTCGGAGAGTGTTCAGTAGTTACTTCTAGCATTGTTAAGAGGAACATGTAACCACCTACTATGCTCCCCTATGACCGGCAGTTAGTGCTGTGGGTCAGACCAGCTTTATTAGCGGCAGAGGACGAGAATGCTACCAGTACCAATTCTTGGCAAATGTTAGCATTGCTCACTCTTGCTGCATGCATGACAGTGTTTCTTGGTTTATATCCTACAATAAAATTCCCTGATTTTCCCCCAATCCCGAACATTAACGGACCTTGTTTTCCTCAGATAGTTCTCGGAGTGTGCTTGACACCACAACTTTGGAACGGAGCTGGTCTATCAACTTTTGCTGCTGCGACTCCAGATCCTCCTTAGCTTTCAGTTTTTTCTGCAAGTCTTCTTTTTCAGACTGCATGTCCAGCACACCAATCTAACAAAAACAAAACAATGTGAGCTAACGTTTTCCTTTATAATAATCAAGGAAAATTATTTAACAATGAAAAGAAAACTTCTGACATTTGCATGTCCACCTACCGGTATAAACATGTACATTAAAAAAAAAAATTAGATGTACCTTCCTTCTTTAAAGTTATTATGGAATGTTTTTAGCAGAATAAAAGAAAAACAAAAAAAGAAACATTTAATGACATCCCAGCATGTTGAAACAGTAGACATCTAACATTTCGGGGGTTGGGGGTGTGGTGGGTGGTGGGAGGATGGTGAATCTAGCTCAGTCGGCAGGTGCTTCAGTCAAAGTATCAAATCCCCTTGGTAGAGCTATTCCTATGACTGCATTTTTCTCCATCACATCATAGCTGGTATATCAAAGGTAGTGGTGTGTGATGTCCTGTATGTGAGAAAGTGTATATAAAAGATGCCTTGCTGCTAATGAAGACTATGTGTCACAATTAGCAAATATTTGACATCCAGTAGCCGATAATGAATCAATCAATGTCTTCTAGTAGTGGTGTAACAAACACAATCTCTGTATTAACATTTGTTAACAGGTATGTTTGTTGATAGACATGTATTGTAAGCACATTTTAAAACTATATAGCTATTTCATGTTTTATAGCATACTGTTATTGACAGAGAGAGAGAGAGAGAGAGAGAGAGAGAGAGAGAGAGAGAGAGAGAGAGAGAGAGAGAGAGAGAGAGAGAGAGAGAGAGAGAGAGAGAGAGAGAGAGACAGAGAGAGACAGAGAGAGACAGAGAGAGAGAGAGAGAGAGAGAGAGACAGAGACAGACACAGAGAGAGAGAGAGAGAGAGAGCGAGGGAGGGAGAGACAGAGACAGAGACAGAGAGAGAGAGAGAGAGAGAGAGAGAGAGAGAGAGAGAGAGAGAGAGAGAGAGAGAGAGAGAGAGAGAGAGAGAGAGAGAGAGATAGAGGAATGGGTTGGTTGTTGGTGGGGGGGTGGAAACTAAGTGGCCACCTATCCCACTCACACCAAATAGCAGTACAGTATCTTTTATATGCTCTTTTAACAGAAGAGATAGCACTACCTTTCAGACATCAATAATGAAGCCTCAGTAAATAATCCAACAGGTCCAATGAGGGGGACTGATCCTAACATCTGTTACACATCAATCCCTAAAACAATGGAGATTTCCATTTCCACTCGGAACAAAGTATGTTTCTAGAAGCCAAATTTAAAATGCTTGTTTTTCAATTAAACAGCATACTAAAGCAAAGTGTGCAAACTTACATTACTGAGCATCTTCTGGAGTTTCTCAATTTCCCGCTGATACTTTTTTAACATGGCTCTGTCAGACAAAACCTCATTGACGTGTGGCTTGTTCTTGATTGTTTTCGCTTGGCTTGCAAACTGAAAGAAAGAAAACCAATAATTTTGAGAGTACTGCTAGAGTAATACATGTCCCCTATTGGGACTAACAAATTTTCATATTTCCTAAGTTCAAGGGCCATAACTCTGTGAAAAATGGGTAAATCACCATGAAAATCAAACCTGATTTATAAAAGAACATGATAAAGCTATACACAATATTTTATTTCAATATCTTAGCATTGTAAAAAAAAAAAAACCCAAATTCCTGAATTTTTTTTTAATCTCCAAGTTCAAGGGCCATAACTCTGTCAGAAATGGGTAAATCGCCAGTCATGGTGCACTGGCTGGAGCGAGAAATAGCCCAATGGGACCACCAATGGGGATCGATCCCAGACCGACAGCACATCAAGCAAACACTTTACCACTGGGCTACGTCCCGCCCCAAATCGCCATAAAGTCAAACCTGATCTGTAATAGTACATGATATAATTATTTTAAAAAATTCCACTTCATATCTCAAGGCATTGTGAAAAAACATCCGAAAAACTATATGTGTGACAGACGGACAGACAGATAGACAGAGATGGACAGACAGAAGGATGGAATTGAAACCTATAGTCCCCTCCGGTTGGACCGGTAGGGGACTAAAAATAAGTGTGCAGTGAACTGAGATACAGACAACTAATGTTATGTGACATTCGGTGATTGGGGCATAAATAGAGAATAATAAAGAAGTTACTAGTTAATATAAAATTTATGTGCCAAGTGAAATAATTTTAACTTCTCACAAGCTTTATGAGGGCACACGTAACCGGTGAAATAACTGAGAAATTATTATGCATGATTTAATGTATAATATTATTGGACAATTTGACACTTAAAAACCAATGACTTTGTCGGTACTAAATATGACATCATCACAACTTGGCAAACATGCACAATGGCATCACAAAGTTTTCATTTATAACTCTGTTTCTATTGTTAAATTTGTCACAAAATGTTATTTTAATAGCAATCATTACAGATTTTTTAATTGTCTGTGAAAATGAATAATAAAAAAAAAAAGTTATAGCAATAATCAGAACAGTATGTAAAGTGGTTTGTAAACATTGTTTACATATGTATGTACAAGTATGGATATTGAAAATAAAAGGTTTCTAGAGACAATAACAGACGAGGTAATAAATAGAATTAGAATCTCGATACCTGTTATTATCAAATTTATGTCCCTAATGAAAATAACTGGTAACTTGTTTATTATCCTCTTTAAAGCAAGCAAGTTAGTTTTACTTTGTTAGATCAACTGTAATCTGGAATAATCATGTTTTCTGCTCGGAGAGCCTGGATTAAACATATTATGCAATGTTTAAGCTTTAAAAGCATCGGTCAATTGAACAATTCTTTCAGATTTTGTGCGCCTTAACATTTCAATTAAAACAGTTAAAACATTTAGGCTTATGCTTGTAACTGAAATTACGAACCCTGAGAGTAGAATGACTTTCTTCCACCGATGATGGCGATATCGTACAAATAATCACAGTCTTCGAGTTTCCACCCAAGGCATTCTGTAAAATTCTTGTCAGTTTGGAGTCACGGTATCCTACAAAAGAATTGCTGGAAAAAAAAAAAAATTGGCAAAGATTTAGATTTTTAAATTTGGAAGAAAAATCCACTATTTCTCAACTTTGATTACCATAAACAAATTTTACAACATTATTCAATAACACAGTGATAAAAATACCATTTTATATCCACTATTTCTCAACTTTGATTACCATTAACAAATTTTACAACATTATTCAATAACACAGTGATAAAAATACCATTTTATTTCAGGATCATCTCTAAATTAAATTAAATGAAAGTTAAAAAGTTAAAGTCTGTTTTGTTTAAAGACACCACTAGAGCATATTGATTTATTAATCAGCTATTGGATTTGATAATTTTGACATATAGTCTTAGAGAGGAAACCTACTACATTGTTCAATTAGTAGTAAGGGATCTTTTATATGTACCATCCCACACATAGGATAGCACATACCACAGCCCTTAATATACCAGTCGTGGTGCACTGGCTGGAACAAGAAATAGCCCAACGGGCCCACCGACAGGGATCAATCATAAATTATTTTGTCTGTGGAAGTAGGTTATCATTGTATTATATCATCTTTTATTACATTTTAGGTGTCACAAATATTGGAACTTCTCAAAAGTGAAATTAATTATATACTACATTGTAACTTTGCTGAGAACCCTATATAGTTGAATGAGAAGATCAAAACAGGTATTACCAGCGTGTACACTGGAAAAAATGTTGGTGAAGCCAATTTTAGATGTATAGAGTATTTCCTTGAAAATTATAAAAATGTGCTTAATTTAAGGAATATTTAAGACTAAATATTGTAGCCACTTTGTATAAAAAAATTATGAATTGGCTAATCTGGCAATGGACAGGTGAGCCCTGAAAAATTATATTAAACCACACAACTTGCTATCTAAGGAATGTAAAGTTTGTTTAATGAAACCTGGGCACATTTTTTTAACTACAGCTACTTGGTCTTTAACATATAGCTATTTTAACATTTGGTTGAGAGAAAGAAAAGGGGAAACCAGTTATCACAAAGGTTATTCCTACCACAGCAAGGGTTCTTTTATATGCACTTTCCTATGGACAGAACAGTTCATAACCTGGCCTGCTATCAAGTCTTAGAATACAAAATTGTCTATACACGCACCTCATTCCTTCACTAAGTACTCTTATGACATTGCTGAGTACTAACAAGCTCTTGTTGATTGCACAGCCTTCACGAAACCTATCTCCAGAGTTTTCACCCGCTTTTTCAGATCCCGCCAAATCAACAAAATTCTATTTAAAAAAAAAAAAAACCACTTGATAAGATAGGAAAAATAATGAATTTTTAGGAAAACTTTATTCTTAACATTTCAAAAACAGTAATTGTAGTGTATTAATCACCATCTCATCAGTAGCATTGTCTGGTAATATATTTCTTTCATTTGTAATAAATATAATACTGAATATGTTTGTGACATGCGACAAAAATATATTCAATAAAAAACTCCATTAGAACTGAATCAAGCTGCATTCTGTAAATGCTCAAATCTTAATGGTTTTACTTAGATCTGTAATCACAAGTATATTTTTAATAGTTAAAGGTTAACTTTATAAACAGATTATAATAGGAAACTTATCAGTTGGGCTTTACCGATGTAATAGTGATCATAAAACCCATAATTGTCACAGAAAATGTTAACCACAATTATTCCTACAATTTTGAAAATGTAAACAAGTATTTTGAGTACTGCTAAAGCAATACATGTCCCTTAATGGGCCCAACAAATTTTCGTATCTCCTAAATTTAAGGGCCATAACTATGTGAAAAATTGGTAAATTACCATAAAAGTTAAACTTGATCTGTAACAGTACATGATAAAGCTATATAGAAAAGTTTACTCAATATCTTCAGGCACTGGGGAAAAAAGTCAGGATTTTTTTTATTTATCACCTAAGTTCAAAAGCCATAACTCTGTCAAAAATGGGTAAATCGCCATGAAAGTCAAACTTTATCTGTAACAGTACATGATAAAGCTATACACAAAATTTCAGGGCCCCGTTCCACAAAGCGATCTTAGCCCTAAGATCACCGTACGTGCATAGCTACCGTATGCACTAAGGTGATCTTAGTCCTAAGATCACTTCGTGGAACGGGGCCCAGGTCAATATCTCAAGGCACTGTAAAAAAATGCATCCTGAAAAACATATATTGGACAGATGCATGGACACAGAAGGACAGGGATGAATCTATAGTTCCTTCAGGTTGGACCGGCTGGGGACTAATAAGATGGGCTGTGGGTTTGTTTTCATGTGGTCTTTAAAAAACCCAGCTAGACACTGAATAAGTATTAAAGGTAAAATTTGCAAACTGTAGGGTCTAGCTATATGACCACTACAATTGGTGCATGGTTCTAATAATGCAAAGCCTTCCTAAGATCATATATTTCTAAGCAATTGTACAACTGAAAATTGATCGGTTGGTGTAAACAGATTATAACTGATGATTGACAATGAAATAATTCCAATTGATTCCCAACACTATTTAATACAGATCATTCGCAATTTGGCTGCCAATTATAATTGGGAAACTCAACAAGTGAAAATCAACTTACGAGATGAGAGAGCCGTACTGGGTCTACAGCATCGACATCATTTGTTACTCTGCTTTCAATAATCTGTAACGAATGAACAAATAGTTTTTAAAATATTGAAAATATAAATATTGTCTCATCAGTATCATTGTCTGGTAATCCATTTTTTTTCTTCTCATTTGCATTGAATACAATACTGAATATGTGCCACATTATTTTTCTCAAGCTCAACCTATTAAAAAATACAGGCAAGCTTGAACGTGACGATAACACCAATGGCAATGATCATAGCTACAATATGAATAGTCAATGGTCAGACTTTATTGATCGCAGTTTTTTTTGCTGCTGAATAACAATTAATGCCATAGGTTGAAGAGATCTTTTTGTTTTGTTTTAATTTTGTGTTTATTTGTTGCAAAATGTATGGGTTTAAAATTGCCATAGACATGCTCAAAATTGCCATGGGTGAGCACTTAGCCCACATCAAAAAGCTTCTAGAGAAAATTCTTAAATTTGAGTCCTGTCAAAGCAACAATCACTGTGTACTTACAATCCTGAAAATTGAATGGGAACGAGAACTCCTCTCGTTCAACTTCGTCTCTGCAGATTTACGTTTTTCTGTAACAAAAGATAAATATAGCAAATTAGCCAATAAGGAAGACAAACAAGATTGGTTAACATAATATTCAGTGTAGAACAGCCTCGATTACAAGTAATCTTATAAACCCAAACCACCAACAGTGCTGACAGCCTGAAAATTGTACACCGTAAATGTTTAAGGAGATGATGCTAGGTTGACTAAAAGTATATTTTCTCCCATCTCTAGCTATGCAAGACAAACCCATTCCATGACGTCAGCCAATACGGAATAAATCAGTCTTGCATGGGCTATGACGTCACTGCATTTAACATGGGGAGTGTTAGTATTGGTGATATATGACATATTAATGTGAGTTGGTGATCTGAGGTCATCAAACAAGTTTTAGATCATATTTCATAAAAACCTTCAGCATAAAAGCCATCTTGTTAATTTGTAGTGTTAAATTACATTTAACATGTGAAACAGACATGGAAACTATATTTTTGATAAAATGGTAAAATAAAGAAGTAAATTTTTCAGCCATCTTTGTCTGTTCGTGTAAAAATATAGTTTATTTATTAAATGGATGAGAAAAAGACTCCACCATATGCGGTTATGTGTGATAGAAAAAGTATACCCTCATTGGTAGAAATTTTGACCCTGGGACTCGGCAAGTCTCATCCCAGATTGAACTTTCCACCACCGAGGGTGTACCATTTTTATCTCACATGACAACATATCATGGAGTCTTATATTACTGTATATGATATAATTATACGAAAAAGGACTGGGCACAAGACGAATGTCAAACATGTTTATTCTATAGAAAATCTGGCTTAAAAATCATCAAAAATGTAATTATATCCAAATTTTTCCTTGTGTTTTTGGGGGTGCGTGTGTGGCAAATTATATATAATGTGCAGTCTACAAGATTGTCAACAGGAGAAAACATGGCCTAATTCTACTAAGTAAATTCAAATTAAAATCATACCGTCTCCTAACTGAATGATGTCTACCACCTCATGCATCTGTTTAACATGCATCTCAGTTAAGCCAACTACAGAAATCTGATGATCCTGAAAAATATCAACAAAGAAAGCTAGTTGTTTACCAACACTCCAGCAATTAATTCATCAGTTATAGAGCTCAATCGTAATGACGGTAATTGCCGTAGCTGTGATATGAATTGCCATAGGTCAGGTAATTTACCCATGGCAATTTTTTGTCGTTGGATAAAAATTACTGCTGTCCGTTGAAGGGATAATTTGGAGTTTTTAGTTGTGTTTATTTGTTGGATAAGTTACAGGTTTAAAATTGCTAAAGGCAGGCTCAAAATCACTTAATTGAGCATTTTGGCTACAGAAAACAACTTTGAAATTCTTTAATTTGAGCCTTGTAGATAGTTTGCCAACTGCAGGGATGTAAATGAATGTTTTCTGTAGCCTTGAATGCATCTGTAGTTACTGTTTTTGTGGTTCATATTAAGATCTGGTTTAAAAACGAATGCAAAGGTTTGTGGATAATTAGCATAATCAGGTGACCAACACATGATGTCATAAATTAAATGACATCATTTTGATAAGCACCATCTTCCTTAGTCTAAAAACTGTGCCATGGGTACTTTTTTGATTATGTTAGAAAGAACTCCTGATGTCCAATTTGTAGACAACAAAAGGTCATGTGTTGAACATGTAGACAGCTGAAGAGACCTTGTTATTATTGTTTTTTATGAAACCAGTAAAAAAAAGCCATGAAAGTTCCAAAAACAACTTTCTGTACATTTCATCGACCAGTGTTTCTGTGATTTATTCACCCCAAAACAATGTTTACCGACTGAAAAAGCTGTGACCATAGCTCGAACTTAACAACGGCACTTGTTTGCCAACAGATAAAAATTATTGCCATAAGTTGAAATGACTGTTTTTGGTTTTTATATCTGTTGCAAAAGTTACCGATTTGAAATTACCATAGGCAGGTTCAAAATTGCTACTGGTGAGCATTTTGCCTGTGGAAAACAACATTTCAAAATTGCCATTGGTGAGCATTTTGCCTGTGGAAAACAACACTTTAAAATTGCCATTGGTGAGCATTTTGCCTGTGGAAAACAACATTTCAAAATTGCCATTGGTGAGCATTTTGCCTGTGGAAAACAACACTTTAAAATTGCTGTATGTAACCAACTCAAGTTCGAGCATATTTTTGTCACTCCCTTATTTGGCCGCTGTCTAAAACAGTTTTGCCTGTATATAAGATTTCCAGTCAGAACTCACTGGATCTTCTTGGAGCTTTAGAACTTTTTCTTCATTAACTGGTGTTAGAAGGTCTATGATTTTTTCATTGTAGATTTCCAGGTAGGAAATCCTCAGCAGAAACTCTCGATCCGGACACTGAAATTGTTTTAAAAATAACACAATATTAGTAGTGCATGCTCAACATATGAATCACTTATGCAAAAATGCCCTATTAAGACCATTTTGTTCTACTATGGAGTCAACTATAAAATACAGGACCCATATTCACAAAATATCGTAAGCCTAGTTTTACATGTAAACGTAAATCTACGACTGAAGAGCTATTCACGAAACAACGAAAACGTAAGTTACGTGTAAAGTTGGACGTAAATATAAGAGTGCCTCAGGTTGCAACTAACGCATATACATATAATAAATCAAGCACGATCGCCGTTATTTACTATTATTTACGGAAACTAGCAGCATTTCCAATAAATGTAGCAGTTTGCTATGGCGAACGCCCACGGATTGAACATATTTTTGTTCGTGATCGAACGGATGTTTTCGACTTGGCCAATTTCTCCTGAGTTATCTTTTCCTTTTTAAGAAATGTCCTCAAGTTCGTACCAAAACGCGGATCCCCACCAATACCAAAATGCCATGGTTCACTGTTCGCAATGTTATTGTTAGCAGACGACAAACAAAATTGCGTTTTGCGCATTTGTTATTTACCCGGTAGCCATCGTTTCTAATGTGTTTTTATTAATTACTCCAGTGAGAATGTTAAATCGTAGATTTACGTCCAACTAAGTTACGTTTATATTTACGACCATCTTTGAGAATAAGGTGCTTCTTGCACGTAAACGTAAATCTACGGCACACGTAAGTGCTAGTCGTAGACGTAAATTTACACTTTTTTGTGAATATGGGTCCAGATCTTTTGCACACTGCACTAACCGGAAATAATAATAGAACACTGATCAAGATTAATCTTGATAATGGCAGTTTAATTTTTTTGTTTTTACATGAAAAATACCTGGTTTTCGGCAAGTATTTTTGCTTGACAACAATGGGGAAACTTCACAATCATATTCAGTGACTGCTAATTTGGTAATAAATAAATTTACCAACAACGAAAATATTGGGACACGAATCGTAGTTTATTTCTACACAAAAATTCAAGTAAAAACAAACCACAATTATTGTAAATAATGGATATAAATACTGGACATCTGGACACAAATGCATATAAGTAAATGCAACTTTACAGATTTTTTGCCTAATTTTAATCCACGTTAACTGACCTAAAAATATCATTAAAATTTGAAAAACCCATGAAAATAATACTTATTGATTCAAATATCAATAATTACTTTGTGTATTTGTAAAACATTTAAGTTAAAATATGTGAGTAAACGTTATAAAATTGTACCCCCATAACATGTTTTTTGTCAAAAATTAACCCAGTAGTCAGAAGGTTAGAAAGAGCAGAACAATGACAAATGCAAAGTATAAGTATTAATTAATATTGCTACCAAGAAGTTATAAGTAAAAACTACTCAATTAATCGAATATTTTACAGAAGAGAAAACCAGAACCTGTGCTTTCAGCTATGAAAAATGTATTTTTGTGTTTGTGACTGAATGAATGTTTAACGACACCCCAGCACAAAGAATACACCGGCTGTTGGGAGTCAGAACACAGTGTACTACACATTAGTCAGGCAGTTGATGTATGACAAACCTGTTCAATGTATTGAAAAACATTGTTCATTGATAGTCCCAAAATTCCAGTTTGCATCTTGTTTCCAGAGACTGTGTATGTTTTTCCAGAACCCGACTGTCCATAAGTAAAAACTGTACCTGAAATGAGTAATTATTTATGTATCAGCTGTTAGAACATGTCATAGGACACCATATTCCTTGAAGTAGCCAGCCTAAAGTTAAAGGTTGTTTTGATTAACGACACCACTAGAGCACATTAATTTATTTACCATCAGCTATTGGATGTCAAACATTTGGTAATTTTGACAGACATGTAGTCTAAGAAGAGGAAACCCATACATTTTTACATTAGTAGCAAGGGATCTTTCATATGCACCATCCCACAGACAGGATAGCACATACCACAGCCTTTGATATCCCAGTTGTGTTGCACTGGCTGGATCAAGAAATAGCCCAATGGGGCCCACCGACAAGGATCGATAGCAGACCAAC
Organism: Gigantopelta aegis; assembly: GCF_016097555.1. NCBI lineage: Eukaryota > Metazoa > Mollusca > Gastropoda > Neomphalida > Peltospiridae > Gigantopelta > Gigantopelta aegis. Next base: position 45,327,268 of record NC_054701.1, read on the forward strand.
TGTGCATCAAGCAAGCACTTTACTACTGGGCTACGTCCCGACCTCTAGCCAGACTAGGCCTACAACAAAAATAGAGAATGGCAGCCATACATCACAGCAGACACAGTGTTTGGTAACCCATGTACAGGTTACCACAAAATACAGACATGGTAAATTTTAAGTATAGTTACAACATATTTATCCAGTTTTCTATTCCCACTATTTTTTTAATTATTAAAGTCCACCACAGACACACTAATACTTTGTTATTCATTCATATTACTGTTCTATCATTTATTTACTATTTGAATAAAATATAATACACCGTAAACTAAGTGAATGTTGTATTGTTTTGTGAAATACAATGTTTTTGAGAACAATTCCTCCCATTTTGCTTTGTCATCAATTTATCTATGAAAAAGTTTAGTGGCAACAGACAATTTTTATGTACATGATCCTTTTTTTAAATAGTCTTTTTTTTCTCTATAATTTAGAAAACAAGGACACAAATGATAGTCCAGAGAACACTGTTTTGAAAATCTTAATTAGCGTAATTTCAAGTCACTTGAAATTAATTAGGAACTCCACTTGAAATTAATTAGGAACTACTGTTTAATGTTTTAAAATTGTGTACCGAATCATGATGTGATACTGAAAAAGATTTTCCATGCAGTCCATGGAGTTTTACAACCACTTTTGCTATCCAGCATTCAAATAAACTCACCATGAAATCCTTCCATTGCCCCTTTAACAATGGGTTCAGAAATCTGTTCGTGAATATCAAAGTTACTGTCGTCGGTATCAAAAACATGATCTGAAATGCAAATGGTAAAATCTTTCTTTCTTGTTTTCCCTGTAAATACTAACTGGTGTAACAGATTACTCAAAACAATACAGAACACATAATTGTAAGATACATACATTTTATAAATTTTAACATGAAATTCAGAATGTTTTTAATTTATTAAATGACATTTGTCACACATGTAAATGGATGAAAGAAGGATGATATAAAAATTAATAATAATAATAATGTTATATAAAGTGGCAGGCTTTAATTTCAATTTCACAACACAATCAATAACAGTCATGGCTGTCTTCAGCAAGGAAATGTTTTATTTAACGACACACTGAACACATTTTATTTATGGTTATATGGCGTCGGACATAAGGTTAAGGACCACACAGACAATGAGACACGAAACCTGCTGTCACCACTTCATGGGCTACACTTTTCGATTAATTAGCAGCAAGAGATCTTTTATATGCACCATCCCACAGACAGGATAGTACATACCACAGCCTTTATTACACCAGTTGTGGAGCACTGGATGGAACGAGAAATAGCCCAATAGGCCCACCGACAGGAATTGATCCTAGATTGATCGCTCTTTACTACTGGCCTATGTCCCAATTAAAATTTGAGAAGCAAAGATTGCTGCCCAATCAACAAAATAAATTTTAAGCCTTGTACATCTGGGGTGGAAAATTATTTTATAAATGGTTACTTGCCCTGAATTGTACAATACTTGCCCAGATATTTATGTGATGAATGTTGAATTTTTAAGTGAATAACATATATAAAGAAACTTTTCTGATTCGCATGATCTTTATTTGTTTACTTTAATCCACTGGTTTTGTTTAAGTTCAGGTCCACCTTCAGCCGTATCAGATTTCAAAGACAGGATATGGCGTGTACCCTGGGCACTTTGAATCCACTCCTTTACAGCAAATCTAGGGCAGAAATCTCTCAGTGTCTTGGGTCCATGTGTCATTATTGTTAATGTGTTTTCAAGAGTCTCTTGGTTTAGAACAGTCCTGTGGTTCGTCTTGACTAAGTTCATAATAGAGAACATTCTGTCACACATAGCTGTGCACGGGCTCATTACGAACATCAGCTCAACTAATTTGCAGATTTTTTTGCATTAATGCTTGGGAATTTACAGCAAACAGAACATGGGAGACTACTCTAACACTATTGATAGGTGGTTGCACGTAACTAATTAAAACACATTATCGAGAGCCATTATTTTGTTGAGTAAGTTATGCACTTTACTAGTTTAAAGTATTTTAAGACATAAATACAGGTGAGCCACAGAAGTTTTCCTAGAATAAGTATTAAAATAATTAAATAAAAAAATTCCGTACTTGTATTTGTTGCCATACCATGAAATATTACTGTACACAGGAGTCAGGCAATGGTATGTTTCCACTAGGAGTGCAAAAACCGTATTGCAGTATAAGAAACTGTATTGCAATATAGTTGATATTATTTAAATTTAATATTTATGGGGTTTTTTTTTTTTAATGAAAACAGAAGGCATAACTTTTTAATGATCTTTATTAGTTTCAGCTGTCAGACTAAATCAGGGTGCAAAGCAGCACTTTATATTTACTCGCCAACTGGCTAGTGAATGAAAAAAAATACTAGCCAACTAGAGATTGTTACTCGCCAGGCAACATATGAAGTACATGTATTAGTATGGATAATTATAATAACATAATTAAAGAACTTTAAACACCAACCTCATCCTGTGTTGTTTATTTTTCTCAAGGGTATGTTTCCAAGAATCCAGAAACAAATCATCAATTAGGCCCTATTTTGTTTTACTTTCCTTTGTAAACTGTTTTTTAATTGGGTTACGCGATTCCGACAAGTATACCGACGACTACAGTTACCGAAACTAGGACGTATTTTATTTATTTATTTATTTTTGTTCACGATATGCTATCGTTACCAACAACTTTCTCGAACGTTTTTTTTAAATTTATTTAGCATATTCCCGCCATGTAACATTTAGCTTAACTTTAGGTGCAAACAAATTGGCTGCGAAGCAATTGGTCCAATGCTTTGTGAAAACTCATTTACAATCGGAAAACCCCGATGTGTCACAAGGCTTTCCGATCACCTCGATCGTCAAGTCGGCTTGCGGTGAACTCGTATGGAAAACTTACTCGTATGGGGGGAAATGCAGTGAACTCGTATGGAAATCCACAAGTGAACTCGTATGGAAGACTTAATCGTATAGGGAAAATGCATATATCCAATACTTGTGTGTAATTTTTTATGCAGAGGTCGACAAACCCTCTAGCCTGACGTATGTGGCTAGTGGTTTTTAACTTCAGGCTAGCGAGAAACGCAAAACATGCATGCATGCATTGTTTACGGTTTCTGTCGCAGGAAATAAGTCTAATGACATGCGTGATTTGATTGGTTGGGCAAGTCACATGGTAGTTAATCTCGCACAATGTTTTAGGCTAAGAAACTCTAATTATATTTGTACTAAATATTTATATCTATATATATATTAAATTATATTTTTCAATATGTCTCTTACTCTGTTACATCATGAAATGTATTTACATTTCTATACTCATATCTCATCTTGTAATAAAGTTCGGTAAATAAGAAGCATGTATACAAAACAATTGTCATGTAAAAATACACATATTCAAAGTATATCTGCATATCCATACATCCCCATACGAGTTCACTGCTATTTCTTACATACGAGTTCGTTTTCCATACGAGTTTTTCGTCCATACGAGTAAGTTTTCCATACGAGTTCACCGCACCCCGTCAAGTCGGCCGGAGAGCTCCGAGTGTGATATCCGCAAACTGGGCAAAATGCGGAAGTGTATGTTTACAGTTTCGATCATTAGTATATGTGTCGTCTGACTGATTAGTGAAATAAATGTTCCAGTGTCAGCTTCATTCTGAAAAAATAATCTACTCGCCAAAAGGCTAGTGTTTTGCAAATTTAAATCGCCATAACAGAATTTCACTCGCATAGGCGAGTGTTTCACTCGCAGTATTGCACCCTGTAAATGTTTTAGGCCATTTTTTTTTTTTTTAAACACCATACTAGTCTACTAGAACATCGGTGTGATGGTGTCAAACTATTTATAAATTGTCACCTTCGGAAATCCTTACTATCGGGCTTTTCCGTTGCTGCTCGCTTGACACGGAAATGTACGTATAGAGTCGCAATGTTTCGGCAGATCGACCGAACCAGAGCCTGAGGTATTTTGAACGATCGGCCAAAGTATTCCGAGTGCAGTGAAAAACAGCGATGTGTGATTCTCATTTGTTGGTTTATTTCTTTGAAGATGATAGCCGTAGCCGTATTCCAACGTAAATGAACAATGAATGATATTGTGTAAGTAACAAAACATTTATTTGTAATTATCGTTAACTGGTTATTTACATTGGACTTTTAACACATTTTGTTTAGAAGTTAGAATCAAGTATAACTGACCTATCACTTTGTATGCCAACATTGACGTGATTGTTACATTTCCTGTCATCACCAATTAATAAAATGATGTGGTTTTTGTTTGTTTGTTTGCCTATTTCAAGTCAAATAAGATACAAGGAAAAAAATAGCGTATAAAAATCGCGATACACAAAACTGTACCGCGGTTCATATCGAGCTGATCAATTATCGCTGCAGCACTAGTTTCCACCCCTGTACATCTATCTAAAAATTGGCTCAACCAAAATTTATTCCAGTGCAAATGGTGGGAACTCAGAAATATATGTACTACAATACTGCTTAAGTTGATATTATCTAAAGAACATTTAATAACAGGCATCAAAGGGAGACAACTATATATCTACACAAGGTTACTTGAGGTCATTGTAATGTGTGTTTTTGTGGTAATTGAGTGTTGTTTCAACTGCACTTTTTTGAAGGGGCCCATCACAGGAGCATTCAGTTTTATAGGCAACAACTGCATTCAACAATGTTTCTTTTGCATATTATGACAAACTGTGTGTTTAAAGGCGTGATCAACATATACATGATACATATATTCATAAAACTGACCAACCAGTGTATCACCCTTGGGCTATGAGAATCCCTAGACTAGGCCTATATTCAGTGACAGCAAGCAATAACATTCGCAAGCAATTTGACTGCTTCCCAATGTTGTCATTTGGAACTGTAAAAACAAGTCTAAGAATAACTATTTCTGTTCTGTCTAGCTGAACCGAGCCCATGAGACACAGCTGATGGCAACTACCTGAGCTGAAGCAATATACTTACCAAAGTGGTATGTTGTTCCAACACTATCTGGATCACAACAAACGACTGCATTCTGTACCACTTTCCAGGCTACTGACACGGAGTTCTGTATCTCCCTAAAATCAAGCACATAGTGAACAGTGGTGTCTTCAGAACATGAAATAACAGGTGAAAATTAAATTATAGGTGGTTATTACCATTCCCTTCAATTGACATGTGACCTACCAAAGTAGAATGATACAATTTCATTGCTTGAAGTTTGTTTTGTTTAGCGACACCAGTGGAGCACATAGTAGATTAATTAATCATCGGCTGTTGGATGTCAAACATTTGGTAAATCCGACCTGTAGTCATCAGAGGAAACCCGCTACATTTTTCCTTACGCAGAAAAGGATCTTTTAAATGCACTTTCCTACAAACGGGAAAGCACATACCACGGTCTTTGTCCGGTTGTGGTGCAGTGGTTGGAACGGGTGAGAGTTCATTGATCACGGTCCACTATAGTTCCTAATTGTGACACATGTTATGGTTCACATATTCACTTCTAGGAAATGGTGAAGAATTAAAGCAATATGTATGTTTAATGGTAAGCCTTCTGGCTGTATTTTGCCCATGTCATTTTGTAATATTGAGCATCGACCTTTTGGGACATGGGTATACAGCGCAAGTGACAGCCGGAGTGAATCGGTTAATGAACCACCTGTTCGGACCGGTACTACAGCCAGATGCGGTCATATAGCAAAAAATGAGACAGAAATGTTCTCAATTTTGGAGTGAAAATAAATGCTTATATTTAATGTATGTTAGCAATGGTGTATGTTATTAGTGCCAACGAGAACCCGTTCTATTGGCAATCTTCATTTGAAGTTGGGCAATTTAACATGGGTTTCAATGGCAGATGACATCTGTGTAGTGAGACCTAATATCTTAAATATCACCACCATACATTAATTACCAGTTTACAAGTTTTCAAGCAACTATCACAAGGCTATCAACATTACGTAAAAATATCATTCAGTCAGGAAGCACTTATTCTTTGTGGGGAGAGGGGGCGAGAAGTCGCCCAGTGGTAAAGCGCTCGCTTGATGTGTGGTCGGTTTGAGATTGATCCCCTCAGTGGGCCCATTGGGTTACTTCTCGCTTCAGCTAGTGCACCACGACTGGTACATCAAAGGCTGCGGTATGTGCTATCTTGTCTATGGGATGGTGCATATAAAAGATCCTTTGCTACTAATGGGAAAAATGTAGCTGGTTTCCTCTCTACAACTATATGCCAAAATTGCCAAATGTTTGACATCCAATAACCAATAAATCAATGTTTTCTAGTGGTGTTGTTAAACAAAACAAACTTTATTCTTTGTGATTCTATGTGGTGCACATTTATTAAATAGATGGCAAAATCCTACATGCACTGACACTTCTGGTGAATGTAATATTTGTTAACAATGACAGAAATCAACTTACTTCTGTAGAAGTGGACGAATCCGCACCGCAACTTTAATACGGTCACTTTCCATGTTAATAACAACCTGAAAATAATTTTAACAAATGGCATTTAAAAGAAAGTAACCTAGAAATTAATAATAAATAAAACTAAGTATATGTCTTGAATGTGGGTGCTATCAGATTTCTTTCTGTAGTGTGTGTATTAGTGATTAATATGTGGATATTTGTAAATCAAGTACCTCGAAAATGATAAATGTAAAGATATTTGATGTCAAACATAGGATTGTTGTGGTATTAGAGCGGGAATCTTTGATTACCGTGTGGTGGGCAGCGATTGCCAGAAAATTACATAGCTTGGTCCCTGACTGTATATCTGTCCAGATGTCCGTCTAGCCCCCAACAGTCAGAGTACTGAGGCTAAGCTTGGTCCCTGATTGTATCCAGGGCTGAATATCTGTCCAAATGTCCGTCTAGCCCTCTACAGTCAGAGTACTCGGGCTAGTAGTCAACTAATTTTCATGAATATAAAAAAAATGGTTTTCTTGTGCTAACAACTTTTATAGGTAGCTGGAAAAAAAGAAGAAAAATCTATTAATGTTGTTCCTCAATAAAAATGAATTGTTGATGATGATCTGACAGGGTTATAGCTAAAACGGAACCGTGCCAAAACGGAACCAAATTGGACAAAACGGAACCTGCGTTGACTAAAACGGCACCGAAATTTATGGTTAAAACGGAACCTACGATGGCTAAAACGGCACCATAATTTAATTTTATTTGAAGAATAGTAAATAAGACAAAAAAAAAAACTTAACTTAAATGAAAAGTTATTTATTAAAAGAAAAAATAAATGTTTTTGTGTCACTTCTGATAGTTGCACAATCTTCAGGACAGGTAAATTTATTTACGTGCTTCCATCAGATAACTGTTCAAGCACGCTCCCACTGGGAGCCGCCTCTGACAAGAGTCAGACGCCAATCTTGCTGAGGAGAGCTCTTGTGAACTTTTATTTTTCTCAATAAAATAAGTCAAAACAAAGAGACCACCGGAAGTTGGAAAAAAACGTGAGCTGCGTATACATTTCTTAATTTTTACATATTCAATAAAGACAACACTTTTCCTTGTTGTTGTATTGTTCCTGTATTGTTGTTATAATTAACCCTACCATACAGATCCGTCTTAATGCTTACTACTACAAAAACTAATCTGTTTGACCAACAGTGTTAGTTGGGGATGCAGATGATTGGACATGGAAGTATTAGACACACAGAATCATAGCTTCCTATTACAGATATGGAACAACCAAATCATTGATTTGATTTCAACTTATTTTCGTGCTTATATCCAATTAAGGTTCAAGCACGCTGTCCTGGGCACACACCTCAGCTATCTGGGCTGCCTGTCCAGGACAGTGGGTTAGTTGTTAGTGAGAGAGAAGAGGGTGTAGTGGCCTTACACCTACCCAATGAGCCCTTAAGAACTCGCTCTGGGTTGGAGCCAGTACCGGGCTGCGAACCCTGTACCTACCAGCCTGTAATCCAATGGCTTAACCACTGCGCCACCGAGGCCGGTACCAAATCATTATCTATCTCAACTTTTGCAATCATTATATATGAGCTTAGGAGAGCTCATGTATGGGCTATGCCTGTTGAGTAATCCGTTTGTAAATTCAAGAAAACAACTGATATTTCTGTGTTGCAATTTGAGTTTAATTGTATGATAGCCCGGTTCCCTTACTTGTTTATTTAACAAACAGCACCAATGTAGAGAGGTGTTATCCATTGTGAACTAATTAGCAATATATGTTCACTAGAGTTTGTCCAAGTTCAGTCAAATTGGTGTTAAGACTACTTTCTGTATTTTCAAAGACTGTACTGCTAATTATGAGTTGTTTTCTTCATGACAAGTAAAACAAAAGGTTATATAAACCGGGTTCGTACCGTTCTGGTGTTGTTTGTCCGGTTGAGTTATATTTAATAAACATTGTTCACAGTAAAATAAAGATTATAAAAGCAGGTTTATTAGAGATAGACATTATAAAATGAAACAAGCTAATAATCTATATTTATTTTAAAATAATTTTTACCAAAATTTTATTTCATTTTCTTTTAATTGTTTTTCAGGTTGCATACAGACATCAAGCTATACATAAGTTTGTCAGGAAACTGATGTCACTGCCATTCCTCCCGGCCCAACGTATCAGGATGATGTTCAATAGAATTGATGCTTTGGTCCCTCAAGATGGTCCCATCTGCCACCTGATGGACTATTTCAGTCATCAATGGATGGAACATCCAGTGTTTCTTCCATGCTGTTGGTCAGTGTACAGCATTACTATCAGGACCAACAATCACGTTGAAGGTGAGATATCTCTGTTTAAAGCTGCAGTACACCACATATTATTTGTCAGGCTTGTTCACGTTTGAAAAAGTGACTACCTCACTAAAGACATTTAAAAAAAAAAACTGATTTTAGACGTTGACTATAAATGACAAATATTAGGTATTTTACTATACAGAAAAAAAAAAGATGCAGAAAACCATACCTTCCAACTTGTATTTAAAAAAAATTCTTTATATCTACTTTTTTTATTTATTGCAGGTTGGCATTGGCGAATCAATAATAAAGTCAGGGACCAGCCACTAGGTATATACCGACTGATACCAGAATTATACATGGAAACGTCCATGCTGCCAATTCAAATGAGACTGGTACAGGAGGGAAGATTGCGGACGTATATAAGGGAGACGGCAACCCAGCGTCAGAGGCATGGCAGGCCTTCAAAGATGGCGAAATCACATCGATTCAGCTGCTTTGATGTCCATGGCCCAGCCCATTTTGATTAAAAATTTGCAGTATATTTGGTGTCAAAGTGTCACATCACTATTAAACAAATAAAATGTTTTAATCTTGTCAACTTTGTTGTTAGTGTGTTATCGGCTATTGGACGTCAAACATATGGTCATTCTGACAGTTTTTAGAGAAAACCCGCTGTTGCCACATATGCAACTCTTTTATGATAGGCAGCAAGAGATCTTTCATTTGCGATTCCCACAGGGAGGATAGCACAAACCATGGCCTTTGTTGAACCAGTTATGGATCACTGGTTGGAGCAAGTGATTTAAACCTACCCATGTCTCGACTGAGCACTCATTCAGATTTGGAGTCTTTACCTGAATTAAAAATCACATGTCTCGATTGGAATCCGAACCCAGTACCTACCAGTCTGGAGACCGATGACTTAACCACAGCGCTACCGAGGTCGGTATATTAGGCATCAAAGTATGTACAAAGAGTGAAGTGTACCAATGTAAAAAAAAATCAAAAGAAATTCAGACATAGAGGGGGAAGGGGAGGGGGAATGGGGTAGTAATGCACTTGGCGCTCTTAATTTACGTATTTACATCACGTTATAATCTATTAATACGTAATATTAGTAGTAATATTACATAAACAGTGTGGCCAGTCTACGTCATAAAAATGGAAAGACTTCCGAATTCACCCTCCCCCCAACCCCTATTCATCGCTCTGAACCCTAACCCTAATCCTGAAATTAAAAATAAGATAAGTTATATATATTTATATATGGTGCCGTTTTAACCATGATAGGTTCCGTTTTCGCCAACAAAAATGGTTCCGTTTCCACCAAAGAAAATGGTTCAGTTTTGGCACGGTTCCGTTTTAGCCTGTACCCATCTGACACAGCCTTCCATACACTACCCCCACCCCCACTATAACAGTGTCAGTCATGTAACTAAATAAAGACAAAACTAATGTTGACAAGTCATTACCGATCTGTCAAGTCTAGTCTCTTCGTTTATAAAAGTTTTGGAAAAATATCTGCCCGGTCCCCCCTTCCCCTAACCTTAACTCCAACCCTAGCCCGAGTACTCTGACTGTAAGAGAGCTAGACGGACATTTGGACATAAACACGCTCTCATTACAGTCAGAGACCAACCTATGTCTTTTTTTGGCAATTCCTGACTACCAAACGGTAGGCAACGAGTCCCGCTCTAATACCACAACAATCCTATGTTTGACGTCAAATACCTTTACATCAATCATTTTCGAGTTAAGTGATACAAAAAAATCCACATATTAATCACTAATACACTTACTACAGAAAGAAACCCGACAGCACCCACATTCAGCTACGCTTCGTGACACTCCGTCGCAACAATTGCAAAGCTTGGCGATCTATTTCGAGACTGGGCGATTCCGCCTTGTGCAGCAGTTACAGGGGCCGTCTCATATCAAGCGAAGTTACAACATGGAAGAGTTGGCTAATGCCGTTTTGGATGAATTTGGATTTCATTACGTCATTAAACCAAACAATTACACATTATTGATTCCATTTTGAATTTGAAGGATACATTTGGGGTGTTATCGACAGGATACAGCAAAAGTATGTGCAACGTACTGCCTCCTCTTATGAGACGACCCCTGTAACTGCTGCACAAGGCGGAATCGCCCAGTCTCGAAATAGATCGCCGAGCTTTGTAATTGTTGCGACGGAGTGTCACGAAGCGTAGCTGAATGTGGGTGCTGTCGGGTTTCTTTCTATAGTATGTGTATTAGTGATTAATATGTGGATTTTTTGGTATCACTTAACTCGAAAATGATTGATGTAAAGGTATTTGACGTCAAACATAGGATTGTTGTGGTATTAGAGCGGGACTCGTTACCTACCGTTTGGTAGTCAGGAATTGCCAAAAAAAGACATAGGTTGGTCTCTGACTGTAATGAGAGCATGTTTATGTCCAAATGTCCGTCTAGCTCTCTTAGTCAGAGTACTCGGGCTACTCCAACCCTAGCCCTAACCCCAGCTGTAACCCCAACCCTAACACTAACCCTAATCTTAACCCTAACCCAATTATATTATTGGGATATTATACACAAGTTTTAATCTATTATTACCTTTGGATATCCTCCGATATGGTTTCTGTATTACTATCAGTGTACATGCAATAATACTTAATAGAATCACCTCCACTGTACTAGTAACTAGGGACAAAAACACTTTAAAAATAATATAATCAACTGTTTCATTGTGTTAAATTGCACTGGGGAAAATACGGTACTCTTTCCGATACATATGCAGTAGAATTAAAGTTAGTCCTTGCGCAGTGTGATTTGAAAGAGTGCGGAAGTGACATAGGACGGAATTCGGTGGGGGACGGAATTCGATAGTTTAGGATACATTGTTTTCTACAGTGAACAATACGCATAATCAATCAAGCATTAACTAACAACGATAATAAAGATGTAGCATACAATAATTTAAAGGTAAATTAGTTGGTTTTAACAAGATGTCTTCTTCTCACCAAGATGTCTCCTCACCTTTGAGACTTCGTATTAATCGTAACTTTCGATCCCTTGTTCAAAATTACCACAAGTTTTGTGTTCTGACAGTTGATTGGTCAATACCTCGACTTTAAAGTGCTCACTGCACTGGTTACTTGTGTTAGTGTAAGAGCTACCAGTCTAGTAATATTGAATAGATACAGGTCAAAATCGTTTCGCTTTGCCACTCAGAATTTGCGATATTGCTGATAATATCTAAACTTTCAGCCAACGCCATTCATTATTTTTGTGAACAAAATTAATTATCTGGGTTACATAAGCGTACGAGACAGGGGGCGGGGCGGAGTAGTTGCCCCCAAATTTGGGCAAAAATTATGAGATAAAATGTTGTAACCTGAGATTTTAGTTTTTTTACCAGCCCATTGGGCTGTTTCTCGTTACAGCCGGTGCACCACGACTGGTATATCAAAGGCCGTGGTATGTACTGCCCTGTCTGTGGGATGGTGAATATAAAAGATCCCTTACTAATCGAAAACAGTAGCCCATGAAGTGGCGACAGCGGTTTTCCACTCAATATTTGTGGTCCTCTGACGCCATATAACCGTAAATAAAATGTGTTGAATGCGTCGTTAAATAAAACATTTCTTTCTTTTTTTCACCATGTATTTCCATCATTCTACTCTCAAAATTAGTTGTAATACATGAAAAAAAAATGGCCTGACCTTTATCTGTAGTCTAAATAAATATAGTATAATATAAGTGGTGTAGGCCTATGTGGTGTTACATTAGTTACTTGCAACAAAATTCACTGAAACGGTCCAATTTACACATTACACACGTATGTATGAACGCGCGCGCGCGGGCGCGTGCCATAGGTTCGCACACGCGCGCGCACACATATACATACATACACTAGCTTGGGGGGGGGGGGGGGGGGAGGGCAACTTTGTAGCAACAATAGCTCAAAAGGTATCGTGGCATGTCTACAAGTTGCGGGCGATTCGGTGCCATAGGTTCGAATCCCATTAAGTTTCTATAATGCTTTCCGGATTTTTTTCTGAGGGGACTGCCCCCGACCACCACCCCCACCCCCACCACCACCACCCCACACACCCCCACCGCTAGCTACGGCCCTGGCAACGGAAAATTTGTGAGGCTAGAAATTATTTAATTATCCCCTGTGCCAGTGCGTTAATATCTGTGTATGCAACAGTCAAGCTCGACATACATACAATATATAGATATTCATACATCAAAACATACATACATACATACATACACACGCACATACATACATACGTATGTCTGAATAGCTCAAAATGTATCGTGGCAAGTCTGCAAGTTGCGGGCGATTCGGTGCCATAGGTTCGAGTCCCAGCAACGGCATGGGACACTTTGTGAGGCCAGAAAGGATTTAATTATCCTATGCGCCAGTGCGTTAATATCTATGTATGTAACGGTTAACCTCGACATAATACAATATATAGATATTCATACATCAATACATACTAGCCAGTGCCAGGTCTGCCCACTGTTTCAGGCACGTAAGCGGGATCGACCGCGCAGCTTGTAGGCCCCATATAGTTGAGTTAAAGAGCATCCTTTTTATAGACGCCTCAATAGCTCAAAATGTATCGTGGCAAGTCTGCAAATTGCGGGCGATACGGTGCCATAGGTTCGAGTCTCAGCAACGGCATGAATATCTGGGTTCAGAACAAAAAAAATGTCTCGAGTTTCAGAACAGAGTATTATTAGTGAAGTCATGCAGGTGGCTGAAATTTATATTTAAAAAAAAAGTATTTTCGATAATACGGGGAAATGTTCATCTACACTAACCGATATGCATCAGGCTGGATTGTTTTGGATGTAATTATGATGTAAGCAGTGAGACTAGTAAATCGCACCCACCAAACAGATTCCAAATAAGAAAGAAAAAAAGATCACCCCAGGCCTGAACAGCGTGCAAACAAGTTCACTGTTCGACGTCTTGCATGCTAAACCACCACCCTAATCGTAACCCTAACACAAACCATCATATATATTTGTATACAGTTTTGGGATGATCTGTCGTCTACCAAAATGACCAAATGTTTGACAATCAATAGCCGATGGTTAATAAATCAATGTGCTCTAGTGGTGTCGTTAAACAAAACAAACTAACTTTTTATCTATTGCCTACCAGAATAAATTCACTTATAAATGCAAACTTAGTCAAATGTGTTATTTCTTCTCATATCCTTTGTATATATGTGCAGCTTGTTTTAATGCTCTTTATGCAGGTCCCAATTGAAGTAAATAAATATATTCTTTGTCTGTCACACAGACACACACACACACACACACACACACACACACACACACACACACACGGACGATATATTGACTACTAAGTCCAAGAAATCAGTGAAATCACAAAACATTTCAATTTTATTTTTATGTACACAGTATAAATATACAATGAAGGATGACACTATTCCAACCCCAAAATATGATCTTCATATGTCATAATTCACTAATTTGAGCCACTAACTTTTCTGGTAATTCAATGTCTCTGATCCCAAAAATAATCTGCTTCTGCAGCCAGTTCAATCTTTATAATTAATTAACTCATCTGAAATTCACTGTCATTGCTACCATCATGAATAACTTATTTAGTGTCATCTTGATGATAAACCAGTCAGTCACTAGTTCACCCTCTAGATTCTCGTCTGGTTGGCTGTTGACATCTCTTGCAGACTTTCTAACAGTCAGCCATAGCATGCTAGCCTGTAGACATCTCTTGCAGAAGGCTGCTGGTCACATCATCGTCATCTCGCCAACCCATACATGACTCACAAGACTCGCAAGGCTCACACAGCTGAAACAAAAACAACTACAAAAAGGCTCACTTAATATAACACAGTAATACCACAATACAAGAAACAGAAATCAGTAATGAGAACTGAACAAACTGTAACAGAAATCAGTGATGAGAACTGAACAAACTGTAACATAAACTAATGAGAAAAGAACAAACTGTAAACAAAAACGAATAAAAACTGAACAAACTGTAATAGAAATCAGTAATAATGAGAACTCAAAAAATGAAATGAATAATGGGAACTGAACAAACTACCAGAAATGAATTACGAGAACTGTACAAACTAATAGAAATGAATAATGAGAACTGTACAAACGAGCAAACACCAATAATGAGAGTAAACAAATTAACAGAAACAAATGAGAACTGAAAAAAAATCTAAAACACACACACACACACACACACACACACTCACAACCTACAAAGAGAGATGAACACACTGTAACAGAAGTTAATGCGAAGTGAATACATTATAACGAACAACAACCATGAGAATTGAATAAACAGTAACAAAAATAAATAATGATAACTGAACAAACAGTAACAGAAACCAATAATGTGAACTGAACAAACTGTAACAGAAATCAGTAATAATGAGAACTGAACAAACTGTAACATAAACTAATAAAAAGAACTGTAACACAAACTTATAATGAGAAATAAACAAACTTTAAATAGAAACGAATGAGAACTGAACAAATTGTAGCAGAAATCAATAATGAGAACAGAACAAACTGTAACATAAACTAAGGGGGAATAAACAAACAGTAAACAGAAACGAATGCGAACTAAATAAACTGTAACAGAAATCAATAATGAGAATTGAAAAAACTAACAGAAATCAGGAACAATGAGAACAGAACAAACTAACAGAAATCAATAATGAAAACTGAACAAACTGTAACAAACATCAGTAATGAAAATGAACAAACCGTAACAGAAACCTGTCAGAAATCAGTAATAATGAGATGAGAACAAACTAACAGAAATCAATAATGAGAAATGAACAAACTGTAACAAACATCAATAATGAGAATGAACAAACTGTAACAGAAAGCAATAATGAGAATTGAAAAAAACCTGTAACCGAATAAATTATAACGAACAACAACCATGACAACTGAACAAACAGTAACAAACATAAATAATGATAACTGAACAAACAGTAACAGAAACCAATAATGTGAACTGAACAAACTGTAAAATAAACTAATGAGATATAAACAAACTGTAAACAGAAACGAATGGGAACTAAACAAACTGTAACAGAAACTAATGAGGAATTGACAAACTGTAAACAGAAACGAATGGGAACTAAACAGAAACAGAAACCAATAATAAGAACTGAACAAACTGTAACTGAAATCAGTAATAATGAGAATTAAACAAACTGTAACATAAACTAATGAAAAGTAAACAAACTGTACACAGAAATCTATAATGAAAACTGAACAAATTGTAACATACACTAATATTGAGAACTGTAACATAAACTTATAATGAGAAATGAGAAATGAACACATTTTAAACAGAAACCAATGAGAACTAAACAGACTGTAGCAGAAATCAATAATGAGAAAAGAACAAACTGTAACATAAACTGAGGGGGAATGAACAAACAGTAAACAGAAACGAATGAGAACTAAATAAACTAACAGAACCAATAATGAGAATTGAAAAACACTAACAGAAATCAATAATGAGAATTGAAAAAACCCTAAACAAAAACCCACCAAAAACAAAAAACCACACACACAAAACAACAACAACCCAAAAACACATAAAACCTATAATGAGTAACACAAATAAATAATGATAACTGAACAAACATTAACGGAAACCAATGTGAACTGAACAAACTAAAATAAACTAATGAGAAATAAACAAATTGTAATCAGAAAGAATGAGAACTAAACAATCTGTAACAGAAACGAATAATGAAAATTGAACAAGTGCAACAGATATCAATAATGAGGACTGAACAAACTAACAAACTAATAAGAAATGAACAAACTGTAAACAAATACTAATGAGAACTAAACAAACTTTAACAGAAGTCAGTAATCAGAAATGAACAAACTTTAACAGAAATGAGTAATGATGATAACTGAACAAACTATAAAATAAACTAACGAGAAAGGAACAAACTGTATACAGAAACGAATGAGAACTAAACAAACTGTAACAGAAACCAATAATGAAAACTGAACAAACTGTAACAGAAATCAGTAATGATGAGAACTGTTGAACAAACTGTAACATAAACTAATGAAAAATTAACAAACTATACACAGAAACGAATGGGAACTAAACAAACTGTAACAGAAATCTGTAATGAAAACTGAAGAAACTGTAACATAAACTAATAATGAGAACTGAACAAAATGTAACATAAACGTATAATGAGAAATAAACAAACTGTAACAGAAACGAACGAGAACTGAAAAAACTGTAGCAGAAATCAATAATGTGAACAGAACAAACTGTAACATAAACTAAGGGGGGATGAGCAAACAGTAAACAGAAACGAATGAGAAATAAATAAACTGTAACAGAAATCAATAATGAGAATTGAAAAAACTATAACAGAAATCAGTAATAATTAGAACAGAACAAACTAACAGAAATCAATAATGAGAACTGAACAAACTGTAACAGAAACTAATAATGACAACAAAAAACCGTACCCCCCCCCCCCACACACACACACACACACACACACAAAACAACAACACAAAAAAACCCACATAAAACCTATGAGTAACAACAATAAATAATGATAAATGAACAAAGAGTAACAGAAACCAATGTGAACTGAACAAACTAAAATAAACTAATGAGAAATAAACAAACTGTAATCAGAAAGAATGAGAATTAAACAAACTAACAGAAACCAATAATGAAAACTGAACAAGTGCAACAGATATCAATAATGAGAAGTGAACAAACTAACAAACTAATGCAAAATTAACACACTGTAAACAGATACTAATGAGAACTAAACAAACTGTAACAGAAGTCAGTAATCACAAATGAACAAACTTTAACAGAAATAAGTAATAATGAGAACTAAACAAACTGTAACATAAACTAATGAGAAAGGAACAAATTATAAACAGAAACGAATGGGAACTAAACAAACTGTAACAGAAATCTGTAATGAAAACTGAAGAAACTGTAACATAAACTAATAATGAGAACTGAACAAAATGTAACAGAAACGTATAATGAGAAATAAACAAACTGTAACAGAAACGAACGAGAACTGAAAAAACTGTAGCAGAAATCAATAATGTGAACAGAACAAACTGTAACATAAACTAAGGGGGGATGAGCAAACAGTAAACAGAAACGAATGAGAAATAAATAAACTGTAACAGAAATCAATAATGAGAATTGAAAAAACTATAACAGAAATCAGTAATAATTAGAACAGAACAAACTAACAGAAATCAATAATGAGAACTGAACAAACTGTAACAGAAACTAATAATGACAACAAAAAACCGTAACCCCCCCCACACACACACACACACACACACACACAAAACAACAACACAAAAAAACCCACATAAAACCTATGAGTAACAACAATAAATAATGATAAATGAACAAAGAGTAACAGAAACCAATGTGAACTGAACAAACTAAAATAAACTAATGAGAAATAAACAAACTGTAATCAGAAAGAATGAGAATTAAACAAACTAACAGAAACCAATAATGAAAACTGAACAAGTGCAACAGATATCAATAATGAGAAGTGAACAAACTAACATAAACTAATGAGAAATGAAAAAAACTATACTGAAACGAATAAGAACTAAACAAACTGTAACAGAAATCTTTAATGAGGACTAAACAAACTGTAACATAAACTAATAATGAAAACTGAACAAATTGTAAACAGAAACGAATAATGATGAATTAACAAAATGTAAAGAGAAACGAATGAGAACTGAACAAACTGTTGCAGAAACTAATAATGAGAATTTAACACACTATAATAAACTAATAATGAGAACTGTGCAAACTGTAACAAACTTATAATGAGAAATGAACATACTGCAACAAAAGTCAACAATGTGAACAATAAATTACAACGGATAACAATCACGAGAACTGAACAAACTGTAACACACACCACAAATACGAACTTAAAGGGACATACCCTAGTTTTTAAACACTAACGCATATTTTTGACTATTATAACCGTTTTGGACAACTTAAATCATACTTTACTTAGATTTTATTGTTTAGATTATCGATTTCCGTACATTCGAAGTGTTTTTGGTCATCCTAGTGTTTTTAATATCACAAAATGCATTTCTCATATTCTTAAAAACGCACGTGCGTCTAAGAAGTAACAGTTATGGAGTCGAGTTTTAGTCTATTTTTAGAGGGTATTTCAGCATTTCAAAGTCACAGATTCATGTTTCACTCAATTGTAACTTTATCCAAATGTGTTTCAGGTTTGTAGATTAACTAAACTTAGTGTGCATTTTCAAAGTTGAAACTAGGATACGTCCCCTTAAAGGGACACGCCCTAGTTACGGCTAGTTGTTACCATTACGGCGTTGTTTTTCGCTATTAAACCCATTTTTTCACAAATAAAATTGCACTTTACTTACATTTTATTATTTAGAATACACATTTCCATTCACCTGAAGTGCTTTTTGGTAATCCTGGTAATCCTGATGTTTGTAAAACCACGAAATGCATTTTTTGTATTTCTTAAAATGCCGCGCGCACTCGAGAAAAAACCGTTAAGCAAGCGAGGTCCAATCTATTTTTAGAGGGAATCTTCCTGTGTAAACGTCACAGACGTTGGTCTACCACGTGACCGTTATCATTTTGGTTCGGTTTGTTTTCTCGTGCACGGTTCGCGCAATCAACATCCGATTTGTTGTCGTTTGCTTGTTGTTCACTTGTGAGATATTTCTTCACAGTTCGTGAACATTTTCAGTAACAATAAAGTTCAGACAAGCAAGTGTCTCAATACAAAACGCTACAAACCCTTAAAACCAAATTTTTTGCTAAGTCTTACGATATCTGGAGAGGGGATACAACCAGGACAGAACAGTTGGAACATGTCCAGAGGTGAAAGGAACGCACCCCAAGTCTGTGAAATTTGTCGTGACGTAGGCATTGTTGTGCTTCGAGCGACATCTACCGGTGACATCAGAATACTAACTTTCAAAATTATTTCAAGCAATTGGGACATGGGGATTTCCCATGGTATTTATCGATATAAAACCTGCTTTTTCACTCCATTTGATAAAAACGTGATCTAAGTGTGTTACAGGTTTGTAGATTAACCAAATTATAATTTATTTTCGCTGGATGGAACTAGGGTGTGCGGCTTTAACAAACTATAGGTCTAACAGAAATTACAATGCGCACCGAACAAGTTGTAGCATAAGCCAATAATGTGAAGTGATCAAATTGTAAATTGAAAAAAATAGCAAACTGTAAAATAAACTAATACTGACAAGGGAACAAACTTTAACAGATATCGGTAGACAGAATGGCCAAACTGAAATAAAAACAGAAATATGAGAACTGAACAAATTGTAACGTAAACCGATAACGAGAAGAACAAAACGGACTGTAACAGATATCAAAAATGAGAACTGAACAAACTGAAAGAGAAACCAATAATGAGGATTGAACAAATGTTAACAGAAACAAATAATGTTAATTGAACAACATTTAACGGAAATCAATAAGTCGTGTGTACCACTCTCTGTCGCTTTGGTGATTGTCGGGCACTTGTCGTATGAGACAGTGCGAATAATTTTTACATGCTCATATACCACTAGAGTTTCGAGCATGTCCGTCCCGGGGCCCGTCTCTGGATAGCCAGGGGCTTGTCCCGGGACAGAAAAAAATTAGCAGACAATTTTGAAATTTACATCCAAAAATTAAATAGTGGGCCTTTAAAATTTTGATGCGCATCTTTAATATAATTAATAAATAAAATTGTACTATTAAATTTGGTCGCTAGATTAGATCGGGTGGTCAAAAAGAAATTAGATAAGATCGGTGGCCCGACTCGGGATGGAAGGGGGGGGGGGGGGGTGTGAAAATGGGCAGAATTTTGAAAATAGCAATTAGTAAAAAAGTTAATAGAATTTAAAAAAAAGAAAAGAAAAAAGTTAAAAGCCAGAAATAAAAAGAATTAAATGCTCGGTCGAATATTTATATAATTTGGAGTATTTTAGAAGGATAGTCCAAAAATAAATAAGAGAAAGAAGAGAGGATCGGACTATTTAATACTATTAAAAAAATAACGTAATTTCGACATAAACTTTTGAACGAAGGTCTAAAAGTTTTAAAGTGCGATCTATATGTCCACGCGAGTGGCCTCGTTAAGGCCGTTGGGGTGCACAGCTTGTACGGACGAGATGGGTTGCATCCCGTCAAGAAAACCCCTAGGTTAACAGTCAATAGACGTTGAAGGTGTAGTGCTGTGCTGAAATACAGATCTTGAGAAGCCGGATCCGTCTGAACGAGAGAAAGAATCAGACTAGGGTATAGTCCAGTCGTCAGAGGTTGGTATAGTGGTGCGGACGGGCCCGACTCCGGAGGATACGAGATGGTATCACAATAAAACAAAGTAAAGTCTAGAAAAAGAGTAGATGGGGCCGACCCCGCTTCCTATTTCTTCTTAGAGTAGGGCGGTCAATCTTCCAGTGCTGCTAGGACAGGCTCGGACATGTAGAGACTAAACGCGAACAACCGTGGCGTTCTGCAGAATGGCCGTCATACGAGTCACGAAAAATACAAGTCAACATAGTCAGACGGAGAAATGACGTGGAGGCAAGGAATCTCGCTAAAAAAGAATCCAACCTGGTGGTTCAGACTGTCGAAACGAGAAGCGTTCCAGCGTTCAATCAGTTCCAATGGCCGCATACATCCCAGTAGAAAACTTCACTTCGTTGACAAAAACAAAGACAATGGGTAATAAAGAGAATAACCAACTCACTACGAGGAATTACGGATTATCTGTCCCTCGTGAATTAATGCTGTAAAACCCTCGCCAGGGACAGATAATCCGTAATTCCTCGTAGCTCGTTAGTTATTCTCTAATTAATATGTGGATTTTTTTTTTTTTTTTTTTTTTTTTTTTTTCATCAAGGAACTCGAAAATGATCGATGTAAAGATATTTGACGTCAAACAGGATTGTTGTGGTATTAGAGCGGGAATCTTTGACTACTTTTTGGTGGGCAGCGATTGCGAAAAAATTACATAGCTTGGTCTCTGACTGTAATAGGGCTAATAACCGTCCAGATGTCCGTCTAGCTCTCTTACAGAGTACTCGGGGCTGGGTCCAATCGTGCAATGGGTCCCTGTTCACGCCTAGGTCTAGCACATTAAAATTGTTATATTCTCCAGTTAATATTATTATCTACTTGTATTATCTGTAGGATCGATTAATTTGAATTTATGTATCACAAATAAAAGTAAGAATAGCGAAATGTAGCATTTGTAAATTTGAGATGGTCCCTTGGAGTTGTTGTTTTTAACATAATGGGTAAAAGGTAAGAGTAGACCCCTGTCCCTCTTCGCCTCGAACGAGTATGTTGCACTCCATGCAGAATTACACTGGTGGCACCTAAGCATTTGTGTTATTTTTTAAAGTTAAAATCTTTCTTTAAAAATATTTGTATCACCGCCACAGTACAATGGAACAATAAGCGTGTTACTACTGAAAGTTATTATTATTTAAAAAAGAAGAAAAAAAAAGAAGAGAAAAACCCAACTCAAGTAATAAGCGCATTTTTAGTGGCACCACACTGTATTTACTGGCCTGCATGACGGCACATAAATCTGCGCAGCAAACATTACAACAACCACTTCTGTCGCTAATATTCATAGAAACAACAACAGGTACTGGATCCGACTTTTTTGTAATCTAGACCACAAACACTTCCTATTATGGTTTGTTTCAGGTATATTTAGATTATGCAAAAGAGATAAATAAAAATGGTGTTCCGTGCTGCTTAGTTTGGATAAATCAAAATGACATAATAAAAAATTTATGAGTATTATTCAACAACAGTTGTCTGTTATTAACTGTGTAAATGAGCACAAATAGTGTTCGTTAGAAATATAGGACAATCAATGATAATTTTGAAACAGCCTATAGCTAAAAATAGGCCATGCTTTAACAGTGTAAGACTGGGCAGCCATATTGATTAGTGTTGTGTCACTCGGAGGGAAATTCAAAGTATGCTTGGATGTTTACGTTAACAGATAAAATAAAGCAAATTTCATTGAATGGTTCATAAATTACAGTAAGGCATGTATTGAAGCTTCTATGTAAACGTGTGTAACCTAATACATTAGGTTGATTATTACAACGGTGACAGACACGTGTTGACAGGTGATACAAAAACACATTGATCAAGACTGGCAAAAATATACTTTTAGTGCATTAATTCAGAAGGTTTTTTTTCAATCAAATTGTAATTTCCAGTTTAATACACATATTCACAACCAACAACAATTGTTTAATTAATTAAATTAACGTTGTTTGTTTGTTTACAAACATACGCCAACACTTGTTTTAAGATGTCATGTAACGTCATTAACATGAGCAGACTTTTGTGCCGCGCAGGCTAATGAGACATGAGTGTATACAAACAAATAAGCAACAAGTAAACAAAAACAGCAGTGTTCAACAACCGCAACACATATATTAAAAAAAAAAAAAAAAATCCAAAACTAATTAAAATATTAAACCGGGGAATGTATGGGAGGCACAGGCATTCTTATTTGAGGACGAATGTTTTTTTGTTATTTTAAGGGTTTTTTGTAGTTTTTTTTGTTTGTTTGTTGTTGTTGTTGTTGTTGTTTTTTTGTTTTTTTTGTTTTTTTTTGGGGGGGGGGTTGTTTATCAACTCTGTATAATTAAAGATAAAAATCTGAATTGTGCTCCCCGCTACAGATAATGCCTACCCACTCCGCTCTTTTCTACGGGCCTGACAAAAAAATGAAAAAGAAGAAGAAACCAAAAGAAAAACTCACCATTCTTCCAAGCAATTCCATAAACTTACCCTAATAATCAAGTGACGTCAATCCATTTATGACGTCAACAATGTTGGTAGCCAAGGGTATCAGTAGAATCTACTAGCGGATGTTTTTAAACAAAATGAGACGATAAAAATAATATTAATAATGAAGGAAGGAAATGGGTTTTTTTTTTTAATAACGCACTCAACACATTTTATTTACTGTTATATGGCGTTCGACATATGGTTAAGGACCACACAGATATTAAGAAAAGAAACCCGCTGTCGCCACCTTATGGGCTACTTTTTTCGATTTGCAGCAAGGGATCTTTTATATGCACCATCCCACAGACAGGATAGCACATACCACGGTTTTTCATATACCAGTCGTGGTGCACTGGCTGGAACGAGAAATGGCCCAATGGGCCCACCGACTGGGATCGGTCACAGACTGACCGCGCATCAAGTGAGCGCTTTACCATTGGGCTAC
The DNA here is from genome assembly GCF_016097555.1 of Gigantopelta aegis. Taxonomy (NCBI): domain Eukaryota; kingdom Metazoa; phylum Mollusca; class Gastropoda; order Neomphalida; family Peltospiridae; genus Gigantopelta; species Gigantopelta aegis. The sequence continues at coordinate 45,351,392 of NC_054701.1, forward strand.
GTCCCGCCCCCACATAAACTAATGAGAACTGAATAAATTATAACAAGGCACGCATTGAAGCTTCCATGTAAACGTGTATAAGTTAATACACTAGGTTGATTATTACTACGGTGACAGACACGTCTTTTAGTGCATTAATTCAGATGGGGTTTTTTCAATTAAATTGTTATCTACCAGTTTTGTACACATATTCAGAACCAATATGTGTTGTTTTAACAATTGTTTTATGAATTAAATTAACGTTGTTTGTTTACAAACATACCCCCAACACTTGTTTTAAGATGTCATGTAACGTCATTAACATGCGCAGACTTTTGTGCCGCGCAGACTAATGTGACATGAGTGTATACAAACAAATAAGCAACAAGTAAACAAAAACACGCAGTGTTCAAAAACCGCAACACATATATTCAACAAACAAACAAACAAAAAATCCAAAACTAATTAAAATATTAAAAGAAAAATTATAGTTAAATACATGCACGCATACGCAAAGAAGAAGACGACTACTACGACGAAGAAAACAAGGAACAAGAAGAAAGCAGGCCCATTAAACCGGGGAATGGGTGGGCGGCACAGGCACTCCTATTCGAGGACGAATGTGGGTTTTTTTTCGGGGGTTTTTCTCAACTGTATAATTAAAGATAAAAAATTTGAATTGTGCTCCCCACTACAGATAATGCCTCCCCACCCCACTACAGATAATGCCTCCCACCCCACTACAGATAATGCCTCCCACCCCACTACAGATAATGCCGCCCCACTCCACTTTAGATATCTTTTTTAAGGGCCTGAAAAAATTAAAAAGAAGAAGAAACCAAAAGAAAAACTCACCATTCTTCCAAGCGGTTCCATAAATTTATCCTAATAATCAAGTGACGTCAAATCATTGATGACGTCAACAACGTTGGTAGCCAAGGGGATCAGCAGAATCTACTAGCGGATGTTTTTAAACAAAATGAGAAGATAATCTCGATGGAAACTAGAATGGGTGTCACGGGGATCCTATTAATACCCGTAACTGAATGAAACACACGATTATCCAAATATCTCTCCTAACTGTATATCTATTAGATCTCTCTGTAACGGGCAGTTATACCCGCGTGGCTCGTCTCTAGGTATGAACAGAGTTAAGATCTTATATAAGGTATATATAATATAGCACGTTTAGTTCACTAGAAAACACAACAAAAACACAATACACTTTGGAATCTGTATTAATCTACGCTGACAAATGTACTGCCGCAGTAGTTAATTAACAACAACAAATAATAACAACCCAGAACTGATCACTTAATTAGTTAATCTCTAAGTGTCTAGTTTACATAATATTCTAAACACTTTACCGTGACACAACACCCACACGTGTGATAATTGAGAAACGCTTCCAGGGGAACTTAAGTAATAAAGGAATTGCAACTCTATTCCTAACTGGTTAATTTTTAATTAACCCCTAACTACTCATTCAGTAACCTTGTAATACGGAATTAATACTGGTACCTATCACAATAAAGACAATAACCTACAGTTTACCTATGTCCTCTAGGATGACTGGTTAACCTTTATATATATTAGAACAGTGAGCCTACAGTATACTGCGTCAGATTACCGGCAGCACCGTCTAAATAATATTGGTATAATACAGTATTAAAATATTTAAAGTCACATCAATCACATCAAGGTTATACAACAGAGCAGAAGTAATATTTACCAAGTCCAAACGGACGCGTTCCCTGGAAGCCTTCCAATATGTTTCTCCCTGATATCTCTAAAACCCTAGCTATTTATTATAAAACCCAGTATCGCCATGGGGTACATCGCGGTCCTCCCCCTATCAAGTGATATTTCCACAGCGACCAAGCCGGCATATTTTTCTTAGAATGGCCAGACTTGCTGACGTCTAATCGCCAAAATCACGGTCGTAAAAACCGCACTCGCGGAGGTATTACGTAACTACTGGCCACATGGCCTGCGCACCTGGTCCGGGTGTGTATTAGAGGGTACAGCTCCACCACTGTCGCGCAGAGGTATTACGTAACAAAGTGCCCACCTGGGTTTAAGTGCATACTGGAACTGCACACGGCCCTAAAACAATTAATATCGCCACAGGCGAAAACAAAATTAAGAGCATGTTCCGTCACAATGTTTAACCTTCTCGGTATTAACTTTTCCATTAACCTAGAAGAAATTATTGATTTAAATTATAATCCCAAGATTATCGAAATACAAAAATTAATGAAGGTATGATCTATCAGAAAACTTACTGTTTTAGGAAGAATTACAGTCCTGAAAACGTTAATAGTTCCTAAAATAACATACCTACTGAAAACATTACCAAATCCAAGCGAACGTTTGCTAAAACATATAAATACATTATTTTCCCAATTTATTTGGAATAGCGGCCGTGAACAACTTAAAAGAAACTTAATAACGCAAGACTATAAAAATGGTGGCATCAAAATGATAAACATAAATAATTTTATGACCGCTTTGAAAAGTTCGTGGATCCGACGGATATTTTTAAATAACCCAAAATGGACCATTTTGGTCGAAGCTTCTACAAATATATCAACACGTGATTTAATTATATATGGCGACCATTTTCTATACTGTAAAAAAAGTTCAATAAAAAATACATTTTGGAGAGACACATTGGTTAGTTGGTTAAGGATACAAGAAAAACAAATTCCAGTAAACGTAGATGATATTCTCCAGATCAATATTTGGTTCAACAGTAAAATATGTATAGATAAAAAGCCATTTATACTAAAACGATATATCTCAAAAGGTATTATCTTTATTAACAATTTGTTGAAAGAACAGGGAGACTTTCTAACATATGAACAGTTCATAGAGAAATACGACATAATTACCAATTTTCTGGAATATGCTTCATTGGTCAGTGCTATAAAATCATTCATTTACAACCTAGACAATTTAAATGATGACGTGTTTATAGCATTACAAAATCCTGTTCTTCCATATAACTTAAAGGTTTTGTTCAAAGATCAGAAAGGTTGCAAACATATATATGATTTACTGAACACTCAAACCACCATTCCAAAATCACAAATAAAATATTCTAAAGAAGGATATATCTATGATATATATGATTGGGAAAAATATTACATTCTACCCTTTAGATCTGTCAAAAGCACAACATTATCTTGGTTTTAGTATAAAATCATACACCGAATTCTTACAACTAACAAATTTCTAAATATGATTAATTATATTGATTCCAATGCCTGTAGTTTTTGTAACAAATCACCTGAAACCATACAACACCTTCTATTTGAATGTAGTTTAGTACATTCTCTGTGGGAAGCAATAGAAGAATGGATAAGAAATGAAACTGGAATTAATATCACTCTAAGCAGAGACATAGTTATGTTAGGCATGATCAACAACGAAAAAGGTGATTTTGTAAATTGGCTGACTATCAACATAAAATATTATATTTACAGTATGAAAATACAAAAAAGAAATTTACATGTCAATGCCGCGAAAAATATTCTACAAAATAATTTTGAAATAGAAAAATATATTTATTACAAAAACTGCAACTATGAAGCATTTTATAAGCAATGGACACCCTATAAAACACTCTTTGAAAGAATGTTTTAATTAAAAATAATGCTTTGAAAGTTCACATGGAAATAGAGTACTAATTAAAATGTCATTCTCTAATACTCTCTCAATATCCCCACAACTTCTTTATACTTATCTACTGCTGTTGCACCCCCCCCCCCCCCCCCCCCCTCTCTCTCTCTCTCTCTCTCTCTCTCTCTCTCTCTCTCTCTCTCTCTCTCTCTCTCTCTCCCTTTCCATCTTATAAATACCACAGAAAGCATTAACATATTTAAATAGCATATTTTGTTTAGATACTATTGTTTAAATATGTACTTTGTAAGGCAGTGACCACGGCTCCCCAACCTGTTCACTGTCTATGTTCTGGGGGCAATAAATCTTTAAAAAAAAAAATACTAATAATAATAATAATGAAGGAAGGACAGAAGGACATGGGGTTTTTTTTAAACAACGCACTCAACACATATTTACGGTCATATGGCGTCGGACATATGGTTAAGGACCACACAAATATTGAGAAAGGAAACTCGCTGTCGCCACTTCATGGGCTACTCTTTTCGATTTGCAGCAAGGGATCTTTTATAACGGTATGCATCATCCTACAGACAGGATAGCACATACCACAGCCTTTCATATACCAGTCGTGGTGCACTGGCTGGAACGAGAAATAGCCCAATGAGCCCACCGACAGTGATCGATCCCACACCGACCGCGCATCAAGCGAGCTCTTTACCACCCCTTATATTGATAATGAATAGGCTACTGTTAAACCATCGATTACTTCCATTTGTTTTCCTTTGTCTGTTCTTTTAGTTTATTCAATCGTTTTTGACAAAGGTTTACTTTTATTTATTTATTTATTTATTGAAAATTGCAGTCGCCATTGTTGTACAATTTAAGATAAGATAAGATAAACTTTATTGCATAGAAACATTCCACATTTGGAACTGGATGCAAAACAAATAATGTTTGTAATTAGGAGAGGGCCTGGTAAGTTGAACATTTGTCTATATACATTATCACCGGATACTTATCAGAGGCGTCGTAAGCCAGTTAAAATTGGGGAGGCGAATGTCGACCCGAGCGAAGGGAGGGAGTGCCAGGGGTGTCCGGGGGCACGTCTCTTCCCCCCCCCCCCCCCCCCCCCCCTCCACACCTCGGAAAATATTGGAATTCTAGATGCCATTTCCTGCATTCTACTGCATTTAAGAGACAACTTTGGTAGGTATCTCACACACATTTTTGTAGCAAAAGTACTGGTAAAAAGGGGATATTTCACTGATAGTTTTATGACAATAAAAAAGTTTGTCTGATTTGTCCAAATATTGGGGCGGCGGTCGCCGCCCCTGCTGCCCCAGTTCCGACGCCTCTGCTTATGCAATCAAATTAAAATTAGCTCCACTATTAAATAATCATGCACGCCATGTCAGTAATGTAACCGAATTATGTGTCAATACATTTTTACGTTATAAAAGTTGTATGCTAACATTATATCTCTGTATATATGTATATATATATTATGTGTTCAAGGGCTATTAGGCCTAATGCGAATAAAGTTATTATTATTATTATTATGTAATAATAAACTGCGTTCACTTTATATTGGATGGAGGGATTGGGTAGGAAATTCATATTCTGTTGATCCCCTTGGCTACCAACATTGTTGACGTCACCAATGATTTGACGTCACATGATTATTACAGTAAGTAAATGGAACTGCTTGGGAAGATCGGTGAGTCTTTGTTATGTTGTTTTCTTCTTTCCCATCTTCTTTTCAGGCCCGTATAGAAACAATATATCTAAAGTGGGTGGGGAGCACAAATCAGATTTTTATCTTTAATTATTACAGACCCGTAGAAAAGATATCCGAAGTGGGATTTTTGTTTGTTTATCTTTTACTATACAGAGTAGAGAAACAAAACAAAAACATTCGTCCTCAAATAGACGTGCCTGTGTCTCCCACCCCTTCCCCGGTTTAATGGGCCTTCTTTCTTCTTGTTCTTGTCCATGTCCATGTTCTTGTTCTTTTTCTTCTTCGTCGTCGTCGTCGTCTTCTTTGTGTACGTGTGCGTGTATTTAATTATCAGTTTTATTTTAATGTTTTAGATTATTTTGGATATGTACATAGGCGTCGGAAACGGGGGGTGGGAGGGGCAGGGGGCACTGGCCCCAACTCTGAAACTGGGGGGGGGGGGGGGGGCACAATATGAACTCGCATTTAATAAGTGCACACACACACACACACACACACACACACACACACACACACACACACCTAGTTGCTTCCATCTTCCGACGCCTATGATGTGTGTTGCAGTTGTTGTGTAGGTGTTTTTTTTGTTGTTTTTTTGTTGTTTTTTTCTTGTTGCTTATTTGTTTGCATAATTAGTCCAGGAACATTAGGTCAAAATTAGAGTTTAACCCGAAAATAAATAGTACAGAGCTGATTTTTTTTGTTTTCAGTTCAGGATAGATGCAGAATATCTATAGTAAAAACATATAAAAAGTTTCCGAGGTGTGCTTTACTACAGACGTAAATGTATATTTATTGCTCCGTAACCTGATACTACGTTAGTAACCTATTTTTGTCTTCAACTTTTGAGAGCCCGTAATATACTATAATGTTGATATAAATAATTTCAAACATATTACTAACTTCAGATGAAAATGATGTTATTGTTATTATTATTTCGTGCCATTGTAATTTTTAACACTTAGCTGCAATGAACACCCACCCCAAGTAAGGCTCCGGTCACTGATCAATCGCAGCAGTCAATTCGATCATGTGTCTTGTCGTTTGCTCTTGTAGTGTGTGTTCCCAAAATGGTTCATCAAAAATTATTGTTTCGCAATCTGAAGTATTCCATTTTTGTTTAGAACATACTTTTTGGGACAATAAAATTGATAAAGAAGACAAGATGGAAATGACTATATCGATTTTTTTTTTTTTTTTTTAAATTGTCTCGTCCCAAATCCAAATTTTGTGATAAATTCTTATAAGTTATAGTTAACAACGAAACCCAGATATACACTATCCCCAAATTTAAGAATATAATATGTTTAATGTGCTGGTCCTAGGCATGAACAAGGACTCATTGTACGATTAGATAATTTCAGTCTTGTTTTCAAAACCTTGATTAACGATATTTCTAGTCCGTTGATAATTGATTAGTAGGCCTAATTAGTTTATTGTCTTAAAATTGTCTAGCGATCTCTGAAACTTGATACTGTTCAAACACAATCAGGGCCGTAGCTAGGGGAAGGGGTTGGGGGGGGGGGGTAATTATAGAAACTTAAAGAAAATTCTCTTAACTGTTTAAGGAGTTTTAGACTGTTAACTACTCATTTGCCCCCCCCCCCCTCCAAAAAAAATCAAAAAAAAAAAAAAAAAATAAAAATCCTAGCTACGGCCCTGAAAATGTTCCCTGTTGAGAAAGCGGTAATTTTACGGACATTGTTAACTACAGTGTCAGGTATTAGTAGAGCTAGTGATAAAAACATTTAGGCCTACATTTCTCCATAAGCATACGAGACAGAGTGGTCGGTGGGTATGGGGGGAGGCTCAGGGGGATGGGGGAAACTGACCCCCAGTCCTGGACAAAATCCTGTTTGGCAGTGGTAATAAGAATAAATGTTGTAATCCAGACTGGGGCACTTTTGTTTAATTCGGCGGAAAATCACTGTGTTGAATCAACTGCTGAAATTGTGCAAGGTGAATCTACTAGTAAATGCAGTTATTTAGTATTAATTTTCTACGAGAATGTAGTTGAAAGTATATTATATATATATGGTCATATCTTGATTTAGTTTTGACATTTTCCCTTCTTCTTCTTATCTCTTAGTGCTTGGTCTTGCACGTTATATTTGATGTTGTTTTCTTTGTTTTTCTTCAGAACATGGTATTTTAATTTAATTTTATTTTATTGTTTTACTTATTATATATATATATATATATATTATTTATATAATATATATTATTTATATTGTGTGTGCGTATCGTCTTCTCTTAAAGTTCAGTCTGTTTTCATCTTAAACATTCTGTTATGTTTGTTCAGTTTGAATGTCTTGTTCAGTTTCTACTGTTCAGTTTTCATTTTTATTCTGCTAGTTTGTTCAGTTCTCATTACTGGTTTCTATTACAGTTCTCTCTTTAACTTTCGTTAAGTGTTTGTTCAGTTCGCATTACTGGTTTCTATTACAGATCTCTCTTTAACTTTTGTTAAGTGTTTGTTCAGTTCTCATTACTAGTTTCTATTACAGTTCTCTCTAACTTTTGTTAAGTGTTTGTTCAGTTCGCAGTACTGGTTTCTATTACAGTTCTCTCTTTAACTTTTGTTAAGTGTTTGTTCAGTTCGCAGTACTGGTTTCTATTACAGTTCTCTCTTTAACTTTTGTTAAGTGTTTGTTCAGTTCTCATTACTGGTTTCTGTTACAGTTCTCTCTTTAACTTTTGTTAAGTGTTTGTTCAGTTCGCAGTACTGGGTTCTGCTGCGGTTAATTCAGTTGTTATTACTGTATTCTTTTACAGTTTGTTCAGCTCTCATAATTAGTTTGTTCTGTTCTCATTCGTTTCCTTTTTTTTTTTTTTTTTTTTTTTTTTTTATGTTAACTTTGTTCAGTTCTCAGTATTAGTTTCTGCTATAGTAACGTTTGTTAATATTACAGTGTGTTAATTTCTCTTTATTGGCTTCTCCTACAGTTCGTTTCCTTTTAGAGTTTGTTTATTTCTCATTATACGTTTATGTTACAGTTTGTTCAGTTCACTTTATTGGTTTCTTTTACAATTTGTTAAGTTTGCATTACAGTTGTTCAGTTATCGTTATTGGTTTTTATTACAGTTTGTTCAGTTCTCATTTTTGGTTTGTTGCAGTTTAGTAATTCTAATTACCGACTTCTGTTAAAGTTTGTTCCGTTGTCAATATTAGTTTATATCACAGTTTGTTCTCTATTCATTATCGATCTCTGTTACAATTTGTTCAGTTCGCATTATTGGTTTATGCTACAGTTTGTTCAGTGCGCATTGTTGACTTCTTTTAAGCACATAGTTTGTAAGTTCGCATTTCTGGTTTATGTTACAGTGTTCAATTCTTGTGATTGTTGTCCGTTATAATTTATTCAGTTCACACTGTTGACTTATTACAGTTTGTTCATTTCTTATGATACGTTTATGTTAGGCCTACAGTTTGTTCGGTTCCTATTATTGGTTTATGTTAACTTTGTTCAGTTCTCAGTATTAGTTTCTGCTATAGTAACGTTTGTTAATATTACAGTGTGTTAATTTCTCTTTATTGGCTTCTCCTACAGTTTGTTCATTTCTCATTATTAGTTTACGTTACAATTTGTTCAGTTCTCATTATTGATTTCTGTTATAGTTTGTTCTGTTCTCATTATTGATTTCTGTTACAGTTTGTTTAGTTTCCATTCGTTTCTCTTTACAGTTTGTTAATTTCTCATTAGTTTATGTTACTATTTGTTCTGTTCTCTATTAATTTCTGTTAGGTTTGTTTAGTTCTCATTATTAGTTTACGTTACAGTTTGTTCAGTTATCATTATTTGTTTCTGTTACTCTTTGTTCAGTTCTCATTATTTGTTTCTGTTACTGTTTGGTCAGTTCTCATTATTGATTTCTATTATAGTTTGTTCTGTTCTCATTATTGGTTTCTGTTACCGTTTGTTTAGTTTTCATTCGTTTCTGTTTACATATTGTTCATTTCTTAGTTTATGTTACTATTTGTTCTGTTCTCTATTAATTTCTGTTACAGTTTGTTTAGTTCTCATTCGTTTTTTTATTACAGTTTGTTCATTTCTCACTATTAGCTTACGTTACAATTTGTTCAGTTCTCATTATTGATTTCTCTTACGGTTTGTTCAGTTCTCATTATTGGTTTCTTTTACCGTTTCTTCAGTTATTATTATTAGTTTCTGTTACAGTTTGTTCAGTTCTCATTCGTTTCTATTTACAATTTGTTAATTTGTTATTATTAGTTTACGTTACCATTTCTTCAGTTCTCATTACTGATGTCTGTTAGTTCTCTTTATTGGTTTCTGTTACAGTTTGTTTAATCCTCATTCGTTTTTTATTACAATTTGTTCACTTCTCAATATTGGTTTCTGTTGCTGTTTGTTTATTTATCATTATTGGTTTCTAATACAGTTTGTTCAGTTCTCATTAGTTTGTTACTGTTTGTTCTGTTCTCATTGATTTATGTTAGTCTGTTTAGTTTCCATTCGCTTCTGTTTAGTTTCCATTTGTTTCTGTTTAGTTTGTTCATTTCTCATTAGTTCATGATACAGTCTGTTCTGTTCTCCGTATTGGTTTCCGGTACAGTGTATTCAGTTCTGATTATTTTCTGTTTACTGTTTGTTCATTTCTCATTATAAGTTTATGTTACAGTTTGTTTAGTTCTGATTGTTGATTTCTGTTACAGTTTGGTCGGTTCTCATTATTGGTTTCTGTCACAGTTTGTTTAATCCTCATTCGTTTTTATTACAATTTGTTCATTTCTCAATATTGGTTTCTGTTACTGTTTGTTTATTTCTCATTATTGGTTTCTATTACAGTTTGTTCAGTTCTCATTAGTTTATGTTACAGTTTGTTCTGTTCTCATTGATTTATGTTAGTCTGTTTAGTTTCCATTCGCTTCTGTTTAGTTTCCATTTGTTTCTGTTTAGTTTGTTCATTTCTCATTAGTTTATGATAGTCTGTTCTGTTGGTTTCCGCTACAGTTCTGATTATTTTCTGTTTACTGTTTGTTCATTTCTCATTATTGGTTTCTGTTACAGATTGTTTATTTCTCATTAGTTTATGTTACAGTCTGTTCTGTTCTCCGTATTGGTTTCTGTTCCTGTGTGTTTAGTTCTCATTATCAAGGTTTGTTATAGTTTGTTCAGTAACTTCAGTTCTCATTATTGGTTTCTGTTACATTTTGTCCAGTTATTATTAGTTTATGTTACAATTTGTTCTGTTCTCGTTATTGATTTCTGTTGCAGTTTGTTTAATTCTCATTCATTTCTGTTTATACTTTGTTTATTTCTCATTTGTTTATTTTACAGTTTGTTCATTTCACATTATTGGTTTCAGTTACTGTTTGTTCAGTTCTCATTACTGGTTTCTGTTACAGTTTGTTCAGTTCGCATTGATGGTTTCTGTTTCTTCTGTTCGTTTCTGTTTCCAGTTTGTTCATTTCATAGTTTCTGTTTCCAGTTTGTTCATTTCTCATTATTAGTTTACGTTACAATTTGTTCAGTTCTCATTATTTGTTTCTGTTACTGTTTGTTCACTTCTCATTATTGGTTTCTGTTACTGTTTGTTCAGTTCTCATTATTGGTTTCTGTTAGTTTGTTCAGTTCTCATTATTGGTTTCTATTACAGTTTGTTCAGTTCTCATTAGTTTATGTTACAGTTTGTTCTGTTCTCATTGATTTATGTTTGTCTGTTTAGTTTCCATTCTTTTCTGTTTAGTTTCCATTCGTTTCTATTTAGTTTGTTCATTTCTCATTAGTTTATGATACAGTCTGTTCTGTTCTCCTTATTGGTTTCCGCTACAGTGTATTCAGTTCTGATTATTTTCTGTTTACTGTTTGTTCATTTTTCAGTATGAGTTTATGTTACAGTTTGTTTAGTTCTGATTGTTGATTTCTGTTACTGTTTGATGTTCTCATGATTGATTTCTGTTCCTATTTGTTTTGTTCTCATTATTAAGTTTTGTTACAGTTTGTTCAGTAACTTCAGTTCTCATTATTTTTTTCTATTACATGTTGTCCAGTTAACATTAGTTTATGTTACAATTTGTTCTGTTCTCGTTATTGATTTCTGTTCCAGTTTGTTTAATTCTCATTCATTTCTGTTTATAGTCTGTTTATTTCTTATTTGTTTATTTTACAGTTTGTTCAGTTCACATTATTGGTTTCTATTACAGTTTGTTCAGTTCTCATTAGTTTATGTTACAGTTTGTTCTGTTCTCATTGATTTATGTTTGTCTGTTTAGTTTCCATTCGTTTCTGTTTAGTTTCCATTCGTTTCTATTTAGTTTGTTCATTTCTCATTAGTTTATGATACAGTCTGTTCTGTTCTCCTTATTGGTTTCCGTTACAGTGTATTCAGTTCTGATTATTTTCTGTTTACTGTTTGTTCATTTTTCAGTATGAGTTTATGTTACAGTTTGTTTAGTTCTGATTGTTGATTTCTGTTACTGTTTGATGTTCTCATGATTGATTTCTGTTCCTATTTGTTTTGTTCTCATTATTAAGTTTTGTTAAGTTTGTTCAGTAACTTCAGTTCTCATTATTGGTTTCTATTACATTTTGTCCAGTTAACATTAGTTTATGTTACAATTTGTTCTGTTCTCGTTATTGATTTCTGTTTCAGTTTGTTTAATTCTCATTCATTTCTGTTTATAGTCTGTTTATTTCTTATTTGTTTATTTTACAGTTTGTTCATTTCACATTATTGGTTTATGTTACTGTTTGTTCAGTTCTCATTATTGGTTTCTGTTACAGTTTGTTTAGTTTTCATTCGTTTCTGTTTACAGTTTGTTCATTTCTCCGTATTAGGTTACGTTACAGTTTGTTCAGTTCTCATTATTGGTTTCTGTTTACAATTTGTTAATTTGTTATTATTAGTTTACGTTACCATTTCTTCAGTTCTCACTATTGATTCCTGTTACAGTTTGTTCAGTTCTCATTATTGGTTTCTGTTTGTTCAGTTCTCATTCATTTCTGTTTATAGTTTGTTAATTTCTAATTCGTTTCCATTCGTTTCTGTTTAGTTGGTTTCTCATTAGTTTATGATACAGTCTGTTCTATTCTCCTTATTGGTTTCTGTTACAGTTTGTTCAGTTCTCATTATTTATTTCTATTACTGTTTGATCTGTTCTCATTAGTGATTTCTGCCACAGTTTATTCAGTTCTGATTATTTTCTGTTTACTGTTTGTTCATTTCTCATTATAGTTTATATTGCAGTTTGTTTAGTTCTGATTCCTGATTTCTGTTACTGTTTGATCCGTTCTCGTTATCGATTTCTGTTAAACTTTCTTCAGTTCTCATTAGTTTATGTGGGGGCGGGACGTAGCCCAGTGGTAAAGCGCTCGCTCGATGCGCTGTCGGTCTGGGATCGATCCTCGTCGGTGGGCCCATTGGGCTGTTTCTCGTTCCAGCCAGTGCACCACGACTGGTATATAAACGGCCGTGGTATGTACTACCATGTCTTTGGGATGGTGCATATAAAAGATCTCTTGCTGCTAATCGAAAAGAGTAGCCCATGAAGTGGTGACAGCGGGTTTCCTCCCTCAATATCTGTGTGGTCCTTAACCATATGTCCGACGCTATATAACCGTAAATAAAATGTGTTGAATGCGTCGTTAAATAAAACATTTCCTCTCTCTCTCTCTCTCTCTCTCTCTCTCTCTCTCTCTCTCTCTCTCTCTCTCTCTCTCTCTCTGAGGTGCTTGCGTCATAGGATCGAACCACCTCAGTGGATCCATTAAACTGATTGGATTTTTTTCTCGTTCCAACCAGTGCACCACAACTGGTCAAAGGTTTTCATGTCCATGGGAAAGTGCGTATAAAAATATTTTGCTGCTAATGGAAAAATGTTGTGGGTTTTCTCTGATGACTACGAGTCAGAATTACCAAATGGTTGATATCTAATAGCCGATGATTAATTAATCAATGTGCTCTAGTGGTGTAGTTAAACAAAACAAACTTTAACTCTCTCTCTCTCTCTCTCTCTCTCTCTCTCTCTCTCTCTCTCTCTCTCTCTCTCTCTCTCTCTCTCTCTTTCTTCAAAAATTATGAAATTGCTCGAGTTTATATTTAAATTATGTAATAGGAAAGCGAGATTGCACTGGTGTAGCCGAAGATGAAGCATGGGATCCATGGTCCTCCCCAATCACATCTCTTCATGGATCCATACCCTTGTTTTTCAGAGGCATATGCCGCTACGTCGCCGGCATCTGTGAGTGAGAGATGCAGAAAAGTGATCATTGACTGTTACAAACAACCACGGCTGGACAAGCAAGCCCTCCAGGATGGTCTTTCGACAATTAAAAAAGGCTTCGCCCAGTTTACGTTTAACTTTACCCCTATTGCCGAAAAACCAGCGTTGGACGCTTTTTGTAGGCAAGTTAAATTGTTCGATATGCCAGTGTGTGAATTCGTAGGGTGGGATATTGGGAAACACATTTTGCTTCATATTTTTCAAGAATACATAATGCCCTAGTACGTCAATCCCTCGTTGGTCAAATGCCAGATCTGCCCTATTGGCGTATAGTAGCCAGAATTTGATTTATATTGGGGCACCTATGAGATGCATTATTCGGCGACAAGAAGAATATAAAAGGTGGTGGCAGAAAAGAGGTGTGCATGACCCCCAAGGCCTCCGCAATGGATTCACCCCTTGATTATAATGATGCATTTGAAAAATCATACCGGCGTCGTGGTAGGCCATCGGTCTACAGGCTGGTAGGTACTGGGTTCGGATCCCAGTCGAGGCATGGGATTTTTAATCCAGATACCGACTCCAAACCCTGAGTGAGTGCTCCGCAAGGCTCAATGGGTAGGTGTAAACCCCTTGCACCGACCAGTGATCCATAACTGGTGCAACAAAGGCCATGGTTTGTGCTATCCTGCCTGTGGGAAGCGCAAATAAAAGATCCCTTGCTGCTAATCGGAAGAGTAGCCCATATAGTGGCGACAGCGGGTTTCCTCTCAAAATCTGTGTGGTCCTTAACCATATGTCTGACGCCATATAACCGTAAATGAAATGTGTTGAGTGCGTCGTTAAATAAAACATTTCTTTCTTTGAAAAATCATAGGGCGGGACGTAGCCCATTGATAAAGCGCTTGCTTGATGCGCGGTCCTTCTGGGATCGATCCCCGTCGGTGGGCTCATTGGGCTATATCTCGTTCCAGCCATGACTAGTATATTAAAGGCCGTGGTATGTGCTATCCTGTTTGTGGGATGGTGCATATAAAAGATCCTTTACTATTAATGACAAATATAGCGGGTTTCCTCTCTAAGACTACAGGTCAACATTACTAAATGTTTGACATCCAATAACCGATGATTAATAAATCAATGCGTTCTAGTGGTGTTGTTAAACAAGACAAACGTTTAAAATCATCTCAGTGCAGAAACAAGTGCTTGGTATAGCTAGGCTATCAAAGATCATGATATGTGATATTTCAGTAATCGCTTGTTTTTAGTTCCAACCAGTGCTTGGTATGGCTAGGCTATCAAAGATCATGGTATGTGGTATTTCAGTAATCGCTTGTTTTTAGTTCCAACCAGTGCTTGGTATGGCTAGGCTATCAAAGATCATGGTATGTGGTATTTCAGTAATCGCTTGTTTTTAGTTCCATCCAGTGCTTGGTATAGCTAGGCTATCAAAGACCATGGTATGTGGTATTTCAGTAACTATATTAGTTGATTGATTAGCCGTGCTTAAAGGATTATATTAGGTTGAAGTTTTAACTCTTTGCCGAAAAACAGTTTTAACTTCCCAAATTTCCCGAAAAAGAAAACATGGTTAAGGTCATAGGCATACGGGCTCCCATTTTTGTAGGGCGGGGTGGGGTGGGCAGGCTGGTTTTTGCCCGAATTAAACAAGAGTGCCTGAATCTGTATTTCAATGTCTGTTCATAATAGCATTACTGCCAAACAGCTATACAGGGTTACAAACGAATTGCCATAGATCGTTACATGGGTTACAACTAATATTTTGGGTAGAATTATCAAATTACATCGTGAAAAGTGTTCAGGGTTTTGCCCGAATTTAAGGATTTTCTCCAGGACTGGGTTTCGTACACTTATTGTTAAGGTCGCAGTTCTGTTTGTCATATAATAACGGTTTTGTGTATTATTCCACAGTGCCTGGGACAAATGGACTGTTTGTCTTCAAGACTGTATCATCACAGTTTGGCAGAAACCTCAACCCATGCATGTGTTTTGCAAGCAACGCGACGGTAAATTAATCGATTGACTATTTCACTAGTTGAAGTAGTAAAATCATCATCAGCAGCAATAGTAGTAGTAGCAGCAGCAGCAGCAGCAGCAGCAGTGGTAGTAGTAGCAGTAGCAGAAGTAGCAGCAGTAGTAGTAGCAGCAGTAGAAGTAGCAGTAGCAGTAGTAGTAGTAGTAGTAGTAGTAGTAGCAGCAGTAGTAGTAGTGGCAGTAGTAGCAACAGCAGCAGCAGTAGTGGTAGCAGCAGCAGTAGTGGTAGCAGCAGCAGTAGTAGTAGTAGCAACAGCAGCAGCAGTAGTAGTAGTAGCAGCAGCAGCAGCAGTAGTAGTAGCAGCAGCAGCAGAAGCAGCAGCAGTAGTAGTAGTAGTAGTAATAACAGAAGCAGCAGTAGTAGTAGTAGTAGTAGTAGCAGAAGCAGCAGTAGTTGTAGTTGTAGTAGCAATAGAAGCAGTAGAAGCAGCAGCCGCAGTTTGTGAAATTTTGAACATGGAATAGTAATGATATATTTGTCGTCAAACTGTGAATGATCTGTTCACTACAATACAAAATAATTTCATATGTCAACGTGTGGACTAGTTAGAGTCATCTTCATCGTTTTCATCGTAGTCGTTATCATCATCAGCAGCAGCAGCAGCAGCAGCAGCAGCAGCAGCAGCAGTAGTAGTAGTAGTAGTAATAGTAGTAGTAGTAGAAATACACCGTTTATATAACATATAAAAGTTTTTCACTACTTAAACAATAGCACTTTTAAACAGCACTTAATTAATTAAATATGGCGCTGTTTGTTTGTTTTTGTGGGGGGGGGGGGGGGTTGTGTTAAGGTTTTGTTTTCCTTCAGATTTTCTAGCTTCCCTTTCATGCTGGAAGGGTACAATTGTTGCCAAGACAATAAAGGCTTGCACTGAAGGCGTCGATAAAAAAAGCACCGGATTGCAAGTATGTGATAATATATATATTACCTTCATCTTCATTATGACTGTACATATGATATTTGTTATCACGACATGCAGTGACATAGAGTGGCGGGGATGCAAATTGATGGGGATGCTCCTGGATTTCATGAATTCCAAATTAATAACCTATTATTCTTATTCGACTAACTGTTGTCATGAAAGAAGAAGAAGGAATGTCTGTTTAATAACACCGTTTTATATCTTAACCTACAGCTATTTTACGACACTTGCTCAAAATAGCCTAGTGAGAGAGAAATCCCGTTGCCACTACCTAAGCTATTCTACTCAGGGGGGGGTGGGGGGGGGTCAGCCTAGTCAGAGGAGAGAAATCCCGTTGCCACTACCTAAACTACTCTACTGGGGGGGGGGGGGTGGGGGGGGGGCAATAAGAGAATGGGTCCACACATCAGGCGAGCGCTCTACCAACTGAGCTAAATCTCGTTATGTAAACATGACAATAGGGTGAGATACACTATCATGCAATATAGGGTTGCCAAACAAGTTTAAACGATAGAAATTAGGCTTATGAACATGAAGGAAATGTTTTATTTAACGACACACTCAACACATTTTATTTACGTTTATATGGCGTCGGACATATGGTTAAGGACTACACAGATATTTAGAGAGGAAACCCGCTGTCGCCACTTCATGGGCTACTCTTTTAGATTAGCAGCAATGGATATTTGATATGCACCATCCCACAGACAGGATAATACATACCACGGCCTTTGGTACACCAGTTGTGAAGCACTGGCTGGGACGAGAAATAGCCCAATGGGCCCACCGACGGGAATCGATCCTAGACCGATCGCGCTATACCAATTAGCTACGTCCCGCCCCTATGATCATGAAGCTGTGGTAGAGATAAGAGGGAGAATCTATATTGGTTTATACTAGCGGACATTACTTGACGTAACTTTGGACGTTGCTTTAATTTTGTTGTTGATGATGTTGTTTATTTTTTTTAAATTACAAGTCTCAGAAATGCGGTAGGATGCATGAAAGATAATTTCAAGAATCTACCAGGATGTTCAAAAGAATCTGTTCGGTTCATAGGTGCCGTGCTCGACAATCATTTGGAAAAGGATTATCGTGAGCTTTGCAAACCAGCCACTGAATGATCAGCAAAGTGACTATTTTCCTGACATCGTGGATTCACCGTATGACAATAAACAGTATTCGTAATGGCCGATGTAAGTTGGTCCTTTGACGTTGATTGGATATAGAACTACATAGACAAAACTGGTTGACGAAATCAACAAAGAAATTCGTTTTATTTTCACCAAGTAACCATACAAATTACATACAAATATTATTATGTTAAGAGTTTTCACTATTTGGGCTTTATAACTACAATGTATATATATTAAGTTGTGAAATTATTTCACTTCATTTTGAGTTTTAAAAGTCATTTTAATGAAGTGTTACTTAAAGTCAGTTCAATTACTGTGATCATTTCAGTAAATGTTATACCTGTTTAAAGTGTACGAGGATATATATATTCACAGTGAAACCTTTCAAAACCGGACCGTCTGTAAACCGGAATTCCCACAAAACCGGACATTTTACAGAGCCACTTTTTTAAAAACCAGGACGGAACTTAACCTCTCTAAACCAGATATCTCACATACCGAACATTTGTCTTGGACCAAAGGGTGTCCGGTTTAGAGAGGTTTCACTGTGTATATGAGTCGTATTCAAATAAATCTAATATCTTTCTTAAATAATATTGTTTTTTATTTTTATAATCCAAGAAATCTACATAAAATGTAATTTTTTTCACATTGCTGACCATTTCTTGGGGAACTTTGACGATGCTCGAGATAACTGAATGATTTTTCGAATTAGCTTGGCTTTCTGTGAGAAGCTGTTTTGGAAACGATTGATCTGTCCTAGTGGCTGTCTGGAGTCCCTGTGGTCATCCTGCTCGTTGATTCCGATTGGCCCTGCACTTTCCATGACGTACATCGCAGGTGACGGACTGCATTGTCCTTCAATAAACAAAGCAAACATAGATGTGATATAACCGGCCTCGGTGGTATCGGTTGATACGTCCCCTGATAGCGAGTGTAATTTCTCATTTTCGGGTGGGGTTGGGTTTTTTAATTATCCTTAACAGACCAAATACAAGGTCACTTTGATAATAAAATACATCATATTACTTAAATTTGAAAATCAAAACCATAAACTTTTTCAAAATAGTGTCTGCAATTGTAAGGCAAAGTCCAAAGGATGTTTTCACGTTTTGTATCACCTAATAGGGCTTCGGTTCAGAACTGTTGTCATAGTATCAGTGGCGTAGCGATTGGGGGGGGGGGGGGGGGGTAAGGGGGTTGATGTCTCCCACAATCGAACCTTTTTGTTTTTACTGTATTAAATTTATAAAATCACACATACATAGTGTGTTTCCCCCTCCCCCAATATAAAACCCTGGCTACGCCAGTGCACAGTATTTCAATATTTATTTTGTGTATAAAAGTGAATGAATAGCAAATTAAAGAAAGGCAAAAGGTGATCTTGCTATTATACACTATTATTATACTATAGCTATAGACTACTTACCTACGAATCTGTTGTCTGGTACTTCCTTAAAAGTGGAATTTTTACAAAGTCCACTCAAGCATGGACACGCTCCAAGAAACGCTACCCATTTATGGTAGTTCTCACCTGGATAGCATTCTGAAGAAAAAAGAAATTATACATGTAGGCCTATTTGAAATAGCGACTCGCAATGTTGGCGATATTTTCAGTCATTCAATTTATTATTCAGTGATTTTGTTTAGCACACTTCTTGTTCTATATATAAAGAAGTACTACTCAAAAGAATTTAAGGGTCAGACGATATTTTCGACATTATTTTCTGAATGTCAATTATATTAGCTAGACCATAATGTCACGCATGGTATTGTTCCATTTTGACGAAAGTGGGTCTAAGTAACCCATAAATGAATTCAAATCCACTGTCATTGACACTGTCGACTAGTTCTAATGGCGAAAACATGCTTACATTTGCACGTAAATTAGGGCGAAAGCGAAAGGTCTGCTAAGTGCCCATAACTTGCTTTTTCACAAAGCGCTTCATTTGCACGCTTTGCACGTGTATTCCATGTTCCCAATGCTGAATTTCTGTATAATTGGAGCTTGCGTTTTGTGTACGGTGCACACTCCAAATTCGACAATGGTACGACTTTCAACTGACTATCGAAGATCGAGGAAGGGCTATTGCTTGGCTTCAGGATGGCAATACGCAAAGAAATGTTGCTCTGAGACTTGGTGTCAGTCAGAGTGTCGTTGCCCGACTGTGGCAACGGTACCAAGCAACGAATTCTGTTCGAAATCGTCCACGTTCGGGAAGACCCCGAAGCACTACAAATAGAGAGGACCGCTACATCACCAATATGGCTCTACGTCAACGCACAACCACTGCAGCCGATTACGTGACAATCTGCGGACTGCGACTGGAACTCGAGTGTCTGATCAAACCATACGCAATCGGCTGAGAGCCAATAATCTACGCTGCCGTCGCCAGGGCTGTTCGACCATCACTCCTACCACGTCACACAGAACGGCCAGACGTCACTGGTGCACGCTTCATCTGCGGTGGCAACGTTTTTTAGTGGGGTCGAGTGATGTTCACTGATGATTCCAGGTTTAGTCTCCAGTTCAACGACGGTCGGGTTCGTGTCTACAGACGTCCTGGGGAGCGCTTCGCTGACGTTAACGTTAGACAACGTCACCGGTTCGGTGGTAGCAGCGTCATGGTGTGGGGCGGCATCTCTATCCACCACAGGACCCCCCTCTATGTGGTGGATGGCAATCTGAATGGAATCCGCTATCTGAATGAGATTATCCGGCCGTTGGTTCTCCCAGGCCTTCAGCAGATTGGCGGCGGGGCAGTTCTGCAGGATGACAATGCCAGACCCCACTGCGCCAGGGTGGTAACGGACTTTCTCAGACAACAAGGTATCGCCAGGATGGATTGGCCAGCATATTCGCCTGACTTGGCCCCAATAGAATTGGGCAGGAGAGTTCGGGATAACCATGCCCCTCCGGCCAACCTTCATGACCTGGGTCAACGTCTTATGGCAGAGTGGCAGGCCATACCCCAAGAGTTCTTCAGACGTCTGATCAACAGCATGAGGCAACGATGTGTCAAGTGTATTCGCGCCAGGGGTGGATTCACACACTATTAAACGAATGTTCTAATATGTAAAATCCATGTTTGACAACCTTCAACTTTGACAGCATGTCATGTGACTTTCTTGTATACAGTGACGTTTATTTGTGGTTTTTGGTAAATATGGAACAATAAATAAAAAAATTGGTGTAGTTTACATCATCAATCTAATACACTCTGAAACTTATTTGGTTATAAATTTTTGACCCTTAAATTCTTTTGAGTAGTATATATAAAAGATATGCATAATTCACATTTAATTTTTGGAGTTTTATGAAATCAAGCCGACTTACATAGATATATTATACATGAACACATTACACACACAACATAGTTTGTAAATATATACACGATATTTCTGCCATAATTTATTTTTAAATGTGCATTTGACCGATATAAACGAAACTTATTTAATAACTTGTTTTAAAGTTGTTCCTGTTTTTTTTACTAAATATAATTAGTAATTGCTTCATACAGATCTAATAGGTTGTATAGGCAGATCTAGAGGGGTGAAGGTGTATACAACGTGTATTCTTTAATGCTCTTTGATGCTCTTTGATACTCTTTGATATGACTGGCAGCTATGAAGGATTGCAAGGGTTTACGTTTTATGACGTACAATTTTTTTTTAAAGCTTTTTCTTTCTTTTCTAACTTTTTTTTTCTTCATTTTTTAAAAATCCCTGTCTTATCCCTTGCGTTAATTATGGAGAAAGATATCAGTTCAAAATCTGAAGCAGTGTTAAAGCTTATAGCCCGGTGATAAAGCGCTCGCCTGTTGCGCAGTCGGTCTAGGATCGATCCTCGTCGGTGGGCCCATTAGGCTATTGCTCGTTCTAGCCAGTGCACCACCACTGGTATATCAAATGCCATGGTATGTGTTATCCTGTCTGTGGGATGGTGTAAATAAAGGATCCCTGGCTATTAATGAAAAAATGTAGCGGGTTTCCTTTCTAAGACTATATGTCTAAATTACCTGATGGTTGACATCCAATAGTCGATGATTAATAAATAAATATGCTCTGGTGTCGTTAAATAAAACACACTTTTTATGTCAATATTACCAAATGGTTGACATCCAATAGCCGATGATTAATAAATAAATGTGCTCTAGTGGTGTTGTTAAACAAAACAAACGTTTAAAATCATCTCGGTGCAGAAGAAAAAAATTGTTTAGTAGAAATATATCAGATGCAAATCGGTTGTTGTTTTTAGTTCCAACCAATGCTTGGTGTAGCTAGGCTATCGGAGATCATGGTATGTGATATTTCAGTACAAACATATTAACTTTTACTAACTTTCGCCAGTGTGTCCGAGCCTTTGACAGGTAGGCGTGGTCACCTGTCGTTTTCCTCGATACAGAGAGCGCCGAATGCAGCACTCGCCTCGGTCACACTCCTCCGACATCTTACATTCCTGGCCAATCTTTGCGTCACCACATGCAACTAAAACAGCCTACAAAAGTGCAGTATTTTGGAATTAATATAATGAAAGATCCATCACTGACATTATTATCTAAAACTATCCTAAATAAATTGCAAAATCACGGAGCAACATGTAATGATTTTTCAGCATTTCAAGAATAAAATAATATTACAAGAGGGAGTAGCATAGCCAGACGGGGGGCATTCGCACCCCCAAGATCACTTCCTTTTTTCCACCACCACCTTTTGCCTATCATACCATAACATGACTTATATACAGTGTGACACCCCACCCACCCCCACCCCCCCCCACCCCCACCCCCAACATACCAATATGGATACCGCCAATATACAATCTTGGCTAAACCGGCCTCGGTGGCGTCGTGGTTAGGCCATCGGTCTACAGGCTGGAAGGTACTGGGTTTGGATCCCAGTCGAGGCATGGGATTTTTAATCCAGATACCGACTCCAAACCCTGAGTGAGTGCTCCGCAAGGCTCAATGGGTAGGTGTAAACCACTTGCACCGACCAGTGATCCATAACTGGTTCAACAAAAGCCATGGTTTGTGCTATCCTGCCTGTGGGAAGCGCAAATAAAAGATCCCTTGCTGCTAATCGGAAAGAGTAGCCCATGTAGTGGCGACAGCGGGCTTCCTCTCAAAATCTGTGTGGAGAGGACAATTAAGGCATTTGGCCTGGTATGCATATTCAACGATATATAATGCACATTATTGCTTAATATCAACACGTATAATCGTATAGTTAATTAATAAAACGGTTAAATGTGACGGCTATTATATATAACGGGCGCAGCCATTTCGTACCATCTCAGTGAGTACGCCCTCTGGCGAGCTGGTGGTTACGTAATACTTAACGCGTAACGTCAGGAATGAGCCTTAGAACTAGAGAAACACAATCTACCTGGTTTTTGCGGGATGATAAATAGTCGTACATTGCAATGATCTGTAATAATACACATCCCAGTAAGCCAGCAATAAGTATATCCAGCACTATATATATATTAGTTTTCAATACAAAATAAAATACCATTGTCAAAGTGGCTACACAACAAGTCGAAACAATTAACAATGTTTTGCCCATGCATTAACCTACGTACTGAAATGATACACGGGGTGTTTTCTTAGTTAATTGGTCTATGCTGTTAGTTGCTTCTGCCTGTGATTCCTGATTGGCAGGTGTGTATTTGATTGGTAACCAGACGAGGCAATTAATTGACGCTGTTTAGACACAAAACTACATACCGGTATTGTGAAATATTACCTGTCGCCCCTAAAATTGTAATGGACGTGGTTTATTACTCCAAATAGTTCTGTAAAACTATTGATTAAGTAGACTTTTCCATCTAAAAGCACAGAACTGACCAATTACGTAGTCCCAAAGAAAAGAAAATTATCACTTGGGTATCGTGGGTTGTCGTTTTTGGTCCAACGTAGCATATCAATAGGCCTAATTTTGTAAATTTTTCCTTTGGATTATTTAACAGAGAAAAATACTATAACCCCATTTTGTTCCGTTAATGCAACTTGAAATATATTTAGTTAAATAGTTTATTATAATATTACGTCATTTATGCTGTTTTACAAGTCAGGTTGATCAAAGAGAAGCGCCTTGTCGAAAATTACTGCTTTTGTTTACACTGTACATACAGGAGATGGTCAGGAGCTGACGTCACTTCGCCCCAAGCTATCCCACCGGACGTCACAAAAACGAAACAAAATGGCTGCCCCCAGTTAGCAGGAATAATCATGGTTTTTTATTAACTCTAAAATTACGCGTTTTTCATTTGCTAAAGTGTCAGTATGTGTTGGTGGTCCGGGTATGTATCTTTCCAACACATAAGGCTCTTGTTTGAGTTGACCCTACCTTTAACCATATATAACCGTAAAAAAAATGTTTTGAGTGCGTCGTTAAATAAAACATTTCTTTGTTTTTCCAATCTTGGCTACGCTAATGATGAGGCATCACTTTGAAATATGTTATACCTGCGACATAAATTTCAAATAACAGTTTGCAACCAAAATATCAGTCACATTTAACTAAAGGGACTGTCCTGAGTTTGGTGCCATTTAACAAGTTTAGGATCAACAGACCCTTTTCAATGACTAAAATTACGTCAAAGATAGTTTTGTTATTAAGAATATCAGTGTCTACATAATACACGGGCGTAGGAAGGTGCCAAAAAATGTGTGTATGTGAGTGTGGCACGCACACACGCACACGCACACACATACATACATACATACATACATACATACATACATATATATATATATATATATATATATATATATATATATATACATGTGTATATACATATATACACACACACATGTAAAACTATTTAAAAACATCGCTTTTGTTACAAAGTGGGGGACATATGCCCCCTTGCCCCCCCCCCCCCCCCCCCCCCCCCCTCCGCTTCCTACGCCAGTGATAAACAATGTGTTAATAGTCGTTCTAATATTTGTAGTAGCATAAACATTTTACAATCCAATAATTTCCTGGGGGTTTTGGTTTTTTTTTTAATAAATAGCGAAGTAAAATGAAAAAGGAAGGTGTCAAAAAATGTGTGTATGTGTGTGTGGCACGCGCACACGCACACACACATACATACATACATGTGTGTGGTGCGTGTGCGCGTGCCACACACACATACACACATTTTTTGACACCTTCCTTTTTCATTTTACTTCGCTATTTATTAAAAAAAAACCCAAAACCCCCAGGAAATTATTGGATTGTAAAATGTTTATATACACACACACACATGTAAAAATAGTTTTAAAACATCGCTTCTGCTACAAAGTGGGGGACATATGCCCCCCTGGGACTATTAACTACTCAGTTGTTCCCCCCAAACAAAAAATCCTAGCTACGGTCCTGCAAACACTAGATTTTAGCTGCCTGAAACATCTTAATCTGTATCTTAACCGGCTGCGAGCGACGCGAGCGATGCGAGCGATTATTTTAGAAATCGTTGATTTCAATTGCCGTATCCTAACTGGACGCGTGCGACGCGACACATTTATCCGTCGCGCCGTAGCGTGCGGTTAGGATACGGCAATTGAAATCAATGATTTCTAAAATAATCGCTCGCATCGCTCGCGGCCGGTTTGGATACAGCTTTATAATGGCTGTAAACTTAACTTGAACTATTTGTAAATGCCCCTATATCATTAGGGTTCCAGGCATGTCCACTGGTCCGGTCTCAGGATAGCCAGGGATCCGACCCGGGACAGAAATTACTTATTTAACATGGAGCAATTTTGATATTAATATGCAAATGAGGTGAGGGGGTGGGGTGAGAGACCTCTGTTGATATTTTTTTGAAGTGTTAATCAAAAAACCAAATTGTAATAATTTTAGACTAATATTTAATTTCCATTATATTATGGCGCAAAATTTTGAGCGGGCAGATCCAAAACTAATAATTATAAGTGTCCCTTTAAAATGCATTTTATATTGTACAACTAATTGTAAGCCCTCGGTCCAAAAAAACACAAACAAAACGCACCTGAACGTTACACCGAATGAAAGAATACAATTTTAAAATAAAGATCACTTTTTTTCTTCTTTTAAAAAAAAAAGTCCCATCTGTTTTAAGTTGAACAGCGGAAAAAGTATGAACTTTGAAAGTTTATTATGTTGTATATTGACTGTAAAATCTTTAGTTTTATACATTGCTTAGTTTTAAAATGATATGTGACACAAAAGGTAATCGATATTTAAAGGGACATTCCTGACTTTGTTGCAATTTTTAAGATGATATCGACTAACAAAGATGTTTTAAAGCTTGTACATATCAAATATATTTTTCTGCATAAAATATCAGTGGCTGTATATTAAACGTGTTTATGATCGTTCTAATATTTATACCAGGTTAAATTTCATTCTATTTCCTAAAACAAAACAAAAAAATTGTGTTTTTTTGTTTTATATATATATATATATATATATATATATATATATATATATATATATATATATATACTGATGGAAAGAAATAAAGGATCACACAGATAGCAACAAGAAATAATGACTGCATCAAAAATCAATTCATATTGTCAGAAGTTGACTGGGAACATATAGGCAGGTCTTTCAACACTACTGTCATTCAATCCAACAATACAACTTGGTGTGAAATACAGACATTACTACGCTAGTAGTGAATTAAATTTGGTATACAATTTGATGTGTTCCCTTATTTCTTTCCATCAGTATATATATATATACATGTGTGTGTGTGGGGGGGGGGGGGGGGGTGTACGAAATTATTTGAAGACAAAATCCAGTTTGGGCTTCTTACAAATATTAAGACGACCAGAAACACATTGAATAAATATACAATGCAGCAAACTCAGGAATGTCCCTTTAATATATCAGTACAAACTTACCACAACAGCTGCGGCGATTACCAGCAGTTTGTCCATTTCGAGAGATATCCAAGCGTACAAGTAGGGAGCTCTGGAAATGAATGTGTTTTCAGTGTTCTACTTGACGTAGACCCTTTTTAATTACACTTCGGGTTTATGTACCCGTATAAATACAATGGACCTCATCTTCAAACGACTCTGCACCTTTGTTTACCGACCTTGTTGGGGTTAATCAAACCTAGTGAAAAGACACTGTGAAGGAAAGAATATTTTAGAAGGTATCAGCGATAGAACTGGTCAGTTTGAAAGACTTGTTGACATAGCGATCGACTAGAAATAGAAATACGTTTTGTGGTGGTAGACATGGGCTAATTAGGTTTTTACCAGCGGTTTTCGAAACCACTTCTGAAAAAAATGTTTAAATATTTAATTAGACTATAAGCGTAGGAGACAGGGTGGGGGGCATGGGGGGGGGGGGGGTCAACTGCCCCCCTAGTGCTGCAGCAAAACCTCAAATTCGGGCAAAAATTATATAGATATTAGGGGAAAATGTGCTAACTTAAGACCTTTTTACAATGTATTTCCATCATTCTACCATCAAAATTAGTTGTAATCTATGTAAACATGCATAGTTATTCGTTTGCAACCCTATATATATTCGGGCAATTTCGGTTAATTCGGGCAATAGCCAACCCACCCTACCCCCTCGCTCACTACAAAAATGGAAGCCCGTACGTCTACGAATTAAGACTCTCTCAAAATAACCAACGGCCCCGCATCCCCAAAAAAAAAAAAAAAAAAAAAAAAAAAAAAAAAAAAGGTACTACACCGAGTAGGCTACGTTTTTTTTTTCTTCCTATCTTATACTTTCCCTTAAGATTTAGGGGATTTATGTTTGAAGAAGGCACATTTAATTTCTATCTTGGACCCAGCCTCTATAAGGTCATATTAAAAGAGCACGTTGACCTCCCGTTTTCTTTTATGGAAATAGCTAGGGTATCAAATAATATAATTATGATTTTACACTGACATTTTTAAAATGCAAATTATTTTATTTTGTAGGCAACAATGAATATCGGAAACACTTCAAACACCCACCCCAAACAAACTCTTGGCACAGCCCGAAATAGGCATAGTTACTATATATCAACAAGAAATTTATTCACATAAAGACCACCAACGGTGGTACATGTGTGACAGTGAATGTTGACAAGCAGTATACATAGGCTTACATCCATACAAATACATTACTATTACAGACGCTCTAATATATCACAATTACTGTATCCCCAAATTTCATAACCATATGTTATTATTGGTATAATCATATCAGCAACCGAACTGACGTCCAAGTTTACACTTGACACTGATATGTAATCAATTTACCTTTTAAAACTAAATAAATGGGAGTTCACTTAAGTGTATATGTTTACTGTTAATTTTAAAAGAAAAGTGTTAATTTTTTTTAATATAACCCATGGAAATCCGATTAATTTCCGTACTTTCGGTTGATAGTAGTTGGAAATTTGTATTGCTTTTAAAAACTATGATGTTTGTATTTTACAGGCCCGAAGGCTCAACCTCTAGTGGCGAGGAAAGACTGTAGTCGGGAATGGGCAGAAGCCATATTTTTATCTTTATTTATATAAAGACAAAAAACTAAACATACATTTTCAAGAGAGGGGGCACATGCCCTCTAGCCTCCCTCCCCCGGTTCCTACGGGACTGTTTTATATGAATTTGTTAATGAAGATCCAACATGATTATTGTAATACGTGGTCTAGACATTAGAGGGGAAACCTGCTACCACTACACAGGCTGCTTTTACTCCTTGGGGCTGAATATCTGTCCAGATGTCCGTCTTGCCCCCTACAGTCAAAGAGTACTCAGGTTGCTCCTAGTGGTATCTTTCACGGCTACATATACACAGGGCTGCAAAAAACAATACTAGTCCGCTCGTCAAACGAGAGTACAAATTCTGATGGTCGTCTAAAAATAGAACCATTAGTCCATCTACGTTTTTCTAACAAACTAAATAAAGTATTTATTTTCATGTTTAAATTTTTTTATTTATATATTAATCATTTCACCCATTTTAAATTAGTATCACTATAAAGCAAACAAAACAAGGGGAACTAGTTGGGACCCATTTTAAATTAGTATCAATGTAAAGCAAACAAAACAAGGGGAACTAGTTAGGACCCATTTTAAATTAGTATCAACGTAAAGCAAACAAAACAAGGGGAACTAGTTGGGACCCATTTTAAATTAGTATCAACGTAAAGCAAACAAAACATGGGGAACTAGTTGGGACCCATTTTAAATTAGTATCAACGTAAAGCAAACAAAACAAGGGGAACTAGTTGGGGCCCATTTAAAATTAGTATCAACGTAAAGCAAACAAAACAAGGGGAACTAGTTGGGACCCATTTTAAATTAGTATCAACGTAAAGCAAACAAAACAAGGGGAACTAGTTGGGTCCCATTTTAAATTAGTATCAACGTAAAGCAAACAAAACAAAGGGAACTAGTTGGGACCCATTTTAAATTAGTATCAACGTAAAGCAAACAAAACAAGGGGAACTAGTTGGGACCCATTTTAAATTAGTATCAACGTAAAGCAAACAAAACAAGGGGAACTAGTTGGGACCCATTTTAAATTAGTATCAACGTAAAGCAAACAAAACAAGGGGAACTAGTTGGGACCCATTTTAAATTAGTATCAACGTAAAGCAAACAAAACAAGGGGAACTAGTTGGGACCCATTTTAAATTAGTATCAACGTAAAGCAAACAAAACAAAGGGAACTAGTTGGGACCCATTTTAAATTAGTATCAATGTAAAGCAAACAAAACAAAGGGGACTAGTTGGGTCCCATTTTAAATTAGTATCAACGTAAAGCAAACAAAACAAGGGGAACTAGTTGGGTCCCATTTTAAATTAGTATCAACGTAAAGCAAACAAAACAAAGGGAACTAGTTGGGGCCCATTTTAAATTAGTATCAACGTAAAGCAAACAAAACAAAGGGAACTAGTTGGGGCCCATTTTAAATTAGTATCAACGTAAAGCAAACAAAACAAAGGGAACTAGTTGGGACCCATTTTAAATTAGTATCAACGTAAAGCAAACAAAACAAGGGGAACTAGTTGGGACCCATTTTAAATTAGTATCAACGTAAAGCAAACAAAACAAGGGGAACTAGTTGGGACCCATTTTAAATTAGTATCAACGTAAAGCAAACAAAACAAAGGGAACTAGTTGGGACCCATTTTAAATTAGTATCAATGTAAAGCAAACAAAACAAAGGGGACTAGTTGGGTCCCATTTTAAATTAGTATCAACGTAAAGCAAACAAAACAAGGGGAACTAGTTGGGTCCCATTTTAAATTAGTATCAACGTAAAGCAAACAAAACAAAGGGAACTAGTTGGGACCCATTTTAAATTAGTATCAATGTAAAGCAAACAAAACAAAGGGAACTAGTTGGGGCCCATTTTAAATTAGTATCAACATAAAGCAAACAAAACAAGAAGACTAGCTGGGACATGCGGGGGGGGGGGGGGGGGGGGGGGGGGGGGGGGGAGGAGGAGGGACCTGACGGATGCAGCATGCAGAAGGGACCAAACTAATGTTGTACATTTGTATTTCATTGCACCATTCCATATATCATCTTATCTATGCATGATCCTGGATGGATAGAGGGGGAGACTTAGCCCAGTGGTAAAGCACTCGTTTGATGCGCAGTTGGTCTGGTATCGATTCCCATCGGTAGACCCATTGGGCTATTTCTCGTTCCTGACAATGCACCACAACCGATACATATATAAAAAAAACCATGGCCTTTGTTGAACCAATTATGGATCACTGGTCGGTGCAAGTGGTTTACACCTACCCATTGAGCCTTGCGGAGCACTCACTCAGGGTTTGGAGTCGGTATCTGGATCCCATGCCTCGATTGGGATCCGAACCCAGTACCTACCAGCCTGTAGACCGATGGCCTAACCACGACACCACCGAGGCCGGTGATATATATATATATATATATATATATATATACCATACCATAGTATATCTTGTCTGTGGGATGGTGCATATAAACGATCACTTGCAACTAATGGAAAAATGTAGTGAGTTCCTCTCTAAAACTATAAGTCAAAATTACCAAACGTTTGACATCCAATAGCCGATATCAATAAATCAATGTGCTCTGGTGGTGTTGTTAAACAAAACAAACTTTAAAATTAAATATAGTGGATGGATAGAAACAGATGATGTCAAGTATGTAGAACATAATAAACAATGTTAAAACATATCAAGATATTTAATGATAGTGCTATTCTGGGAAACACTGGAATGGATGTTGCATGGATGGATGGATGGATGGAAAGATGGATGGATGAACCTACTCAATGAACAACATTTTGACTATTGTCTCCTGCAACATCTGGATTTGTCTCTCTTTTTTAAGTCAATCAAATCAATGAATATAATATTATTATCCTCCAAACACTAATAAACAAATAAAGCATCCAAGATCATATAAATAAATTTATTGAAAAATCTATAAATATAAAATCCTGACATACTTAACATATTTTGATTTTCCTCTTGATCTAGCAAGTACTGTAGATATTATTGGGAGAAACATTAGCTGCCCAGTCCTCAAACTAGTACATAGTAGTTTCATCATAATTCCACCAGTCAAATGAAGCTTTTAAAATATATCCAAATAATTTTCAAAAAACATTTCAGGATGCCAATGGTATTCATTGATTTGGTACAAATTATTATCATCATCTTCAGTAGAAACCACAATGTGCCTGAAAAATCATCTAAACAATGCTAAGGTATAGAGGAAACTGATTAATTTTGATTTTTAAACAAAATTATGACTTATTAATTAATAAAACTTATCATAGATTTGCCAGTCCAGACTTTAACGTCATGGCAACACCATTCAAATAGCATTAAGTTTTATAAGCACAGGCCCTGGATAATTTATAAACGTTTATTCTTTACAGAGACTAATTATACTAATTTAAAAAATATATATATTTAATACAAATTATACAAATACACAGTCAACCCTGTAATAAGCAGCCACCTAAACAAAAAATAAATCACATAATACGTTAAATACCTGTATACATTTTGCTCAGTATCACGTCACAATTCGCTATGCATGTTTCAGAAATCGCAACACAATTTTAAAACATTCAATAGTATGTATTATTCAATTTTCAACTGACTAGAAATGTTGCTAATCAAATTTAAAAAAAAAAAAAATGTTCAATGGTATATTTTATATAAGGGCTGTTAATATTGTTTTTGGTTATCTACCTATGTGAAAAAGTCACAAACTGAATGAAAGTGTACAGCGTAACACAACATTCTAATACTAAATGTTTCACTGCAATACGTAAATTCACACACACACACAAAGAAGAGGAAAACCTATTCTTTTAATTACAAACACCACAGCTCAGGTAGTTTCTTTTATTGTCATCATCATGATCCACTTTCTGTAACGATGTTCCATTTACCACAATGACATAACATTTTGCATTTATTGAAGGATAACTTTTAATTTTCAGTGAAGTTTGTAAGAATACATCAGATGACCTGGAGGAATTGTACCTAGTAATTTAACCTCTTAACACAGATGGCTACTTCACAGAAGTGACCACTTGGGCATTCATTCATAGTTATTTTGGTTCTTATATCCAATTAAGGTTCAAGCACGCTGTCCTGGGCACACACTTCAGCTATCTGGGTTGTCTGTCCAGGAAAGAGGGTTAGTGGGTTAGTGAGAGAGAAGTCGGTGTAGTGGTCTTATACCTACCCACTGAGTCATTAAAACTCACCCTGGGTGGCAGCCGGTATCAGCCTGCGAACTCAGTCTTATATCAGATGGCTTACCCCACAGGTATCCCCAAACAATAACGTCAGATATGTTAAGTAACGTTATATAACAATATATGTGACTATAGTATTTGTATTAGGGGTTTCTGTTTTGGGGTACCTGTGGCTTAACCATGACACCACCGAGGTCATTTTTTTAGCGAACTGATCAACATTTATATACACATATATATTCTCTTGGTTATGTTGTATAGAACATAAAAATCAATGTAATATTCATCTTCATGGTAGTTCAAGTTAATATACAAACCATATATTTTGTGCATTAACAAACAATGAATATTGTTTAAGAATTATTATTAATTTTAGACCAGCCCATCTAAATTTGCGCAAAAATTATATTATATTAATAATTTATATAGGTTAGGAATGTTAATATTTTTCTTTAAGGGCGCAGCCAAAACTTATTAACCCCAATTTTCCCCTTTTCTATACTTTTGGCATTAATATTAAAAATTTCAAAATTGACCCTATTTGTTAGGTTATCCCTGTCCTGAGTCAGACCCCCAATCCTACCGGAGGCAGTTAACAAACAGCTCCCTTGAATGTTATTAAAACATTTTGTGAACAACAAAAAGAGGAGTGTATATATCACCGACATGTCAATATTCTGTGTTAATAATGGTGTGCCTGCCGAATACTCAATTTCATTAATTAAAGATCAGTGTTCAAATAACACTGAACATATAATATTGAACAAATACTGTTCACATAAAATATAAGACTAATTATCACAGATTTATCACATTCAGTCACAGTTATGGTCCATCTGCAGATTTTATACTATTTCACTAATAATTGCGGATTGTTGTTTGAAAAAACCTGCAGATTTGTCACATTCAGTCACAGTTATAGTCCATCTGTGGATTTTATACTATTTCATTAATTGCGGATTATTGTTTGAAAAAAGCTGCATAAGCAAAAAACATAAGAAAAAAGAAGAAAAGAATACAGTAATGGACACATAAAACAAATTAAAAAAAAAAGAGTTTAAGTTGAACTTTAACATACTTAATCTAATTTTTAATGCGATTTAAAATTTGGATGAAGCCACCTTGAAAACACAGTGCACTGTAACGCCTATAACTTAAGCAAATTACCCCATTTGGATATCAGTCAAACCAACATACTGCATATATACAAAATGGGATTACACAGGAGTGTCAGAAGCAATTAAAAGTTGGTATGGCCATGAAAGCAATGTATATGATGAGATCTATATTATGCAAGCACCATAGGAAGAGCAAAAAGTGGTACGGTCATGGCTGTACTGGCCGACTGTTTCCGACACCCGTTACAATAAACCAAATGTTTTTTCAAGAATGGCTTAACTCTTTATTCCAGCAAAATAGTTAAATACAGCTCAGGTAGAGTGCTTGCCCAATATGATATGGCTTTTTCACATTTCAACCATTAGCCTATTCAAGAGGGCTGGACTGGTTTTTGCAACTTTATGTTGCATGTATGCGATATGATAGAAGACGAAGGTACCAGTCAAATTGTTTGTGAGGATTCAGTATCCTGAAAACTCTACAGAGCTCCATAACCAGTATTATCAAAAGGTGTGATATATTTTACATGTAAGACTCCAGCAGTGGGTTTCTTCTCTCAATCTCTATCCAGACCAAGAGTTGGAAATACTATATATCAGACACCTACTAGCCACTGATTAAACACTATTGTGAATTTAAGTTACAATAGATCTAATGTATCTTAGACCAGTTGGTTTTCTCTCTTCATATGAGTAAAGATAAATAGAAATTATTACATGAGCTGGTGTGTCGTACTGATTTTACTAAACGAGTGTCAGGATTCTTGTATTGTCCGAGCGAGAGCGAGGGTAATACATGAATCCGACACGAGTTTCGTAAAATTAATACGATTCACATGCGAATGTAATAATTTCTTTACTATCCACATTATTCATAATATTTTTATTTTTTTTAACAAATAACAAGGACCATATAAAAACATTTTAAATGTAACTAGAAGGAGACGACGAAATGTCATTTTGGTAAGCGATTACACAGAGCTATGACCAGAGAAGCCTCATTACATTATGATGTCGCTTTCCAAAATGACGTCATTTGATGTGCATGTGAAATCATTATGACACACGTGTCATACTGGTTATATTTCCATGAATATCTTGAACCAGTGGATAATAACAGAGGTGATCACATGACCTGATACCTTTGACACAGCTGAAGATTATAGCCAATTTGTCATAGTAAATATACAGAAACCAAAATTGCAGACTGCAAAACCACTATGATCTGTAAAACCACTACAATTCAATGTCTGCAAGCAAAAAAAAAAGAGAAAGAAAACCCAATAACAATTAAGGTTTTAAATACTGCTTTCCTGGTATATTCCATCCTAGCAATGGTACTTTTTAATAGTTTATACAGGATACATAGAAAAAACAATCACAGGTCAAAAATCATTGATTTGGTTCACTCAATCCTCATCATTGTGTATGCATCTATGTATTTCAAATAGTTCAAATCAAGTGCACTAATTAAGGTTAACTATCACCGAGTTGACATATTCCATCCTTGCAGTGGTGTATCTGTGAACTTCATCATATTTCACTATCAAATTTGTCTGCATAGAAAGACAATTGTAGATTAAACACTCAATGATTTAACCAAGTTTGTTTCCTTAAAGAGACAATTATAGTTTTGACATTGTTGATTTGGAAAATTTCATCCTTGTAATGCTGTATCTGTGAACTTCATAATATTTCACTATCAAATTTGTCTGCATAGAAAAACAATGTAGCTTAGACACTCAATGATTTAACCAAGTTTGTTTGCATAGAGAGACAATTATAGTTTCGACATTGTTGATTTGGCGTATTCCATCCTTGCAATGGCGCGTCTGTGTACTTCATCAGGGCCGTCTGCTAACCGGAGGACACGGGCCCAGGCAAACATGGATGCCATAGGAAAGTCCTCGCTCAGTCCCGCTCCACCATGAGCCTGAAATACGACACAAAAAGAAATCCACATGATATGCAAACCAGAACAGAAGACCATAGGAATGATATTTGTGATGGGTGAGTGTAGGGCACACATGCAATTGTGGAGGGAAAATATTAGAAATTTTAATCTTTTGACAGCTTCAAATGAAAAGTCCTAACACATGGAGACCAAAATAGCAGCCCTCTTCCGTTCCCCCAAAGCTCACCAAGTTCCTAGTTCTAAAAACAGCAAGTTGATCATGAATCAACAGAAGGATGTTCAATGGGGTAAGCCATCGTGGAAGCCTGCTAGATTGGTTTTTATGTCTTAACGTTAGATGAATGTGACATGATAGAAGATGATGGTATCAGTCAAATTGTTTGTGAGCGCTTGGCTTCCTTAATAGACTGCTGTAACTCCGACAAATAAATAATTAAAATAAAGGTCAACGTCATATAAACTACATTTACTTTAAAGTTAAGACTGATATAGGCCTAGATTAACATTCATGTGTCTGAGCTACTCACAGAGGTTGTTTAACCTTCTGACTACTGCAGGCGAGATACCTCGCCCGATGTCAAGCCAGTCGACAGACATACTGTACACTGTATACAGTGCATTACTCCAATTCATATTTCCCGCCGTTTTGCACACAACACTCACCGGAAACATTTATATCAGACAGGAAATAGTTTGACCGACAGTATGGCTACCTTTTGTTTTTGCAGTTTTCAATGGAAAATACTTTGGAATTTTGAGTTCAAAAAGTGGTTTTCGGCAAGTATTTTCACTTGACAACAATGATGCACTTTGCGATAATTTTCAGGAATTGATAGCTGATCGTGACAGCTAATTTGATGATAAATTTAATCGTTTTACCAACAACAAAAATCACCAAATACTGGGATATGAATCATAGTTCGCTGTTAAAAACAAATTCTGGTCAGAAAACCACTGTTATTGGGACAGCTGGTCACAAATGCCTGTAAGTAAACATGACTTCTTCTTTTTTTTGCCTAATTTTAATCAACATTAACTGATCTAAAATATCATAAACATTTTAAAAACCCACAAAAATAATACCGATTCAAATATCGCCTTTATTTTATGTATTTATAATACATTTAAGGGAATACATGTGAGTAAAAATTATAAACTTGTACCCACTCAAACATGTGTTTTGTCAAAAATTAATCCACTAGTCAAAAGGTTAATAGCAGGGCTGTGTTAAAATAAAACTGAATGACAAATAAATTGTTATATTTAGATTAAAAATTGTAAAATGTACGAACCTGGATAGCTCGGTCAATCACTCGCTGCGCCATGTTGGGGGCCGCTACCTTTATCATGGCAATCTCAGGGGCAGCAATCTTAAACAAAAGGAAAAACAACATTAGTGTTAATTAAAATCAGAATTGGGTTTTTAACAGGACACAGAAGTCCCTATCTACATGATATAAAAAAGGAAAGGAAAGAAATGTTTAATACTAACCAAAGAAATTGTTAATCGTTGTTTCAGACAGCAATGGTAGAATGAAGAAATACAATTTGAACCCACAGATCTATTCTTTTGAAATATCAGCAAAGGAAAGAAATGTTTTATTTAACGACGCACTCAACACATTTTATTTACGGTTATATGGCATCATATATATGGTTAAGGACCACACAGATATTGAGAGAGGAAACCCACTGTCGCCACTTCATGGGCTACTCTTTTCAATTAGCAGCAAGGGATCTTTTATATGCACCATCCCACAGACAGGGTAGTACATACCACGGCCTTTGCTACACCAGTTGTGGAGCACTGGCTGGAACGAGAAATAGCCCAATGGGTCCACTAACGGGGATCGATCCTAGACAGACCGCACATCAAGTGAATGCTTAACCACTGGGCTACGTCCCACCCCAACAGGACACAGAAGTCCCTATCTACATGATATAAAATAGGAAAGGAAAGAAATGTTTAACACTACCCAAAGAAATTGTTAATCGTTACATTTCAGACAGCAATGGTAGAATGAAGAAATACAATTTGAACACACAAATCTATTCTTTTCAAATTTCAGCAAATCTTTTTTTTTTAAATGCACTTCAATAAACCAGGCGCCAGTGATTGGAATTAGAAATCACGTTATTTTATCAATGAAAGTTTGTTTCACAGCAATCACCAATGGCTCTTCTATAATACATGTACATTAATGAAATACCAAATTCCAACCGACCAGGGATGAAAATATTTCTGTAAAAAATTATATTTCACCTTATTGCTATGAACTATTTTTACTTTAAGTTTCTAAAAACATTGTTTTAATTTTTAAATATTCAGCTTAAATCCCATTAGTTTTTGTGTCTATTATAATTATGAATGTAATTTTCGGCTTATTTTCAATCTATTTGGCATAAGTTTTATCAGGAAAAAAAAAGTTCATGTTTCTTTTGCAGTTCAGTATACATTAATGAAATACCAAAGTTCCAAATTATCTAGGGATGAAAATATTTTTGAACAAAATGAACTTTCACCTTATTGCCATAGACATCCATCATGTAAGCTGCTTTTAGCACTAGCAGTCGGGTCTGCTCGATCTCAATACGAGACTGGGCTATATCAGCTTGTATTGTACCCTGGGCTGCAAGTGGCTTGCCAAATGCAATACGCGACTGTGTCTGAAAGTTGGAATAAAAATTGAGTAAAAAACAATTATAAACAAGTTGAAAATCAAGGTATGTAAAAGCACACAACAATCAATGAGTTATACATGTAGCAAGTAAGATGAAAATATGAAGGGTAATTAAATTATGACAGTTAATAATTCCATGGAAGTCAATGTTCTTGACAGTAATTTTGGGTATTTATTTTTTAAATGGAGATCAACAGCATCAGACTCGATTAAATTATTCATTAAAATGAATCGAGCTTCATACAATAAGGTATATTAACACAGATTCAAAAGTATTTTTAAAAGTCCAGCTAAGAATAGGAGTTCATTAAAACAAGAAATTATTTCTTGATGGGAAAAAAAAAATGGAGAAAACTTGGGAGTGTTTTTTCTTTTATGGATACATTACCTGTCTTCAAACAAGTGCACCTCCCCCCCTACGCAAGCGGTCTGGTCCGAACATCCCAACAGCCAACGGGATGGCCTAAATTCTTCTACTGCTCTCTAGTTCCGGTCACATGACTAACTTCCTTCTTTTTCCCTGAGCGCATTACACGGAGAACAGGAAGTGGGGAGGCTCGGGAGGGATGAAATTCTTGAGGACAGGTAATGTATCCATAAAAGAGAAAACACTCAAGTTTTCTCAAATTTTTTCCACATTACCTGTCCTCAAACAAGGGCAGCACTCAACAGATGGTGGTGGGTTCCGAGATCCGTAGATGCATCTGATAACTCCCCAAGACCGGATAGAGGCTGACTAGTGGAAGAATTAGGCCAACCATGGTAAGCCCTCCTCCTGGGGATGCCCGTCACAGACCAATGCAGGTGATGTTAGTAACAACAACCAGAATGATGGCATCCGTCAGCAGTGGCAGGAACGGCTCCTAGAACACATGGACCTGGAGTCGGAAAGCCACATCTCATGCTGGTTCTGATAGGGTGGGAAGACGTAGCCACCAGGGATGCAGGTGTTAGGTAACCCCCCACGTATTGAAGTGTTAGTAATAACAAGCAACAACATGAGGTGCATCCGTCAGAACATTGAACTGACAAAGCCCCCTGAGTTTTTTCTTTCTAGTACACCAAAGAACTGTTAGTTTAATAACGACAACAGATAACCACATGCAGTGCAGGGTATATGTTATCGAGACAAAAAGTTCCGGCACCAGTGTGTGAACTGTGCAAAAGAACTAAAGTCTAAGCAGTCCTCACCTGTCGATTCCATGGACATCTCAGTATGCAGCCCAGAATCCGACAGACATCAACGATGACGAGAACGGCTTGTATTCACCAGAGTCTGCGCAGCAACAACAGGACCCAAATGATGCAACCCCTCAACATCTTCTGTGGAGACATCCCTCAGATAATAGGTAGCAAATATGGAGTCCGTAACCCAGAAGCAACCAGTGAGAAGGTGCTGAATGGGTGTGTCGCAGTGCAGGGACACCTTGGTAGCCAAGGTACGTAGTTCACATGGGTTAGTAGCAGATGGAGCAGGCAAACCCTCTTTCTGATAGGCACCCAGGATTGAAGACCGAATCCAGGTGGTCACTGTGTTCTTCATAATATCCGTCAAATGACTCTGGTTACAAAAGAGGAAAAGTCTTTTGCGGTGTTGGCGAAGAGATCTAGTCCTCTCGATGTAGTGGAGTAGAGCTCTGACAGGACACAAAGCCATGTCCTCAACGTCTGCTGGACCGACAATGGAGGAGAGGACCTGCACAACATACAAGCAAGGCGCTTGGTCGGGTAGCTGATTCTTTGCCACAAGTTCATGAGTAACCCCAAGGTAACCGCATGATGGTCTCAGTGAAAATGAACCAAGTCTACATCTAGCACATTGTTCTCAGACACATGAGCAGCCGTGGTGAATCCCAGCAAAAACACCATCTTCCATGTCAAATCTTGTAAAGAGGATGATTCTCGATAGGTTCATAAGGTGTGGTCGACAACGCTCGTAACACAAGATTCAAGTCCCATTTCGGTGGTTGAAAATGATGAACTTGATCATCAAGTCGAAACCCCTTGATCATCTTATGTATCTCAGGGATGCTCGATAGCTTCATTCCAGTAGCAACATCACGAACAGTAGCTATGACCGAAACGTAGCCAACAATGGTAGACCCCTTCAACGTCAAAAACGTCCGTAATTACAGCAAAAATTCAGCTAGACGAGGAACTCGAATAGTCTGTGGTTTGATTTTCTGCCGGACACACCATCAGTGAAAACAAAGCCATCAGACGTTGTAAGCCGCAGTAGTGGATGATCTGTGAGCTTTCAAAAAGGCTGCTTTGGATTGGGAAGAAAAGCCTTTCTTCCTCAAACTCTTGGTGATAATGTCCACGCGTGCAGTTTGAACAATTGAGGACGTGGATAGCGTAGTCTTGACGTGGGATGCAGCAACAGATGATCCCAGTCTGGCAGAGGTAGTGGATGTGGTTGGGCAAGACGGACGAGGTCTGGAAACCACACCCTGGATGGCCACATCGGGGCGATGAGTAGCAGACAGGTGAATTGCTGAAACCTCTGTGGTACCCTGGGAAGTAGGATGGGTGGTGGAAAAGCGTAAGCATCCATCCGATCCCAGCTCATGGCCAAGGCATCTAGATCTATGGCATCGGGATCTGGCACCAGAGACATGTAAACCCTCAGCTGATGGTTGAAACATGTTGCGAAGAGGTCGATGTTTGGTGTCCAAAGGTTGTCGCACACCCATCGAAACGCTTCCGGATGCAGCATCCATTCTGTCGATTGCGAAGCCGACGGGCGAGACAGAGTATCGGCTAACAGATTGGAGACCCCAGGAATATGGCGAGCACGAAGTTGGAGAGGAATGTCGTCGACCAACTCGTAAAGATGATACGTCAGCTGAAGAAGACAGTTGAAGTGTATTCTGCCTTGGCGATTGATGTAAGCCGCTGCAGTGATACTGCCTGTGGCTACCATGAGAGAGGCTCCTGACAGCATCTGTCGCCAATGAAGAATTACATTGTAAACTGCCAACATCTCCAACAGGTTGATGTGTAGATCGGCTTCATCTGGAGACCACAGCCCAGACAGCGTCTGGTGAGCGGAGATGAGTACCCTAACCATCTAAAAACCGCATCAGCGAAGAGATGGTGAGTCGCTTGGACAGGCCGTCTAAGACGTTCGATCGACGTAGCCACCATCGGAGGCTGGGCTGCAGATTGAATGGCAGACGAAGCTGCAAGTGTGAGTTGTTGTACCGGATGAAAAAAGTCAAGAACAACTGGATTCAAAGAAGCTGGAGTCAACCTCTGAGCGTCAAGTCTTGGACCGACATCAAGAGACCCAAAGGACTCTGCCACTCTTGAAAGCCCCGGTGATCATCAATTAAATCTTCGTCCATTGGTCGAGAGAAACCGGAAAAAGGCCCAAATCCCAATCGAGATGCTGGAGAAACTGCATAATGAAGACATCTGGCAATGGCACTACATGAACCAGTAGTGCAGTGAAGCAGGAACCGGGACATTGGAATAGTCATCCTGTTAGACAGTCAAGAAACACTGACGGAGTAACGTTATATTCCCGATATACATGGATGTCAAGCAACACACACATCAAACAGCTGGTATCCACAACCGACACACCACCCGATGCGATGAAGCCACAAAGAATCTTCTCAGCATCAGACAAACAACAGTAAACGTCAGTGGGGGATAAACCACAATGGACCATAGTAAAACAGTCGCAGTAAAAAAAACCAAAAGGCTTGATGGCGACTGGATAACTTCCGGCGCCAGCGGAAGTAGCGACTGACTGGCAACACCACCGGATGTAGCGATCAACCTGCTGAATACCATGGTAACTTCAGTGATCAACAGACGGACCGACGCATTCCGTCATCAGCACCTGCCCGGAACGCATGTAACTGCGAATCGATGACGTAGCGCAACTGTGTGTGTGTGGGGGGGGGGGGGGGGTGCACTTGTTTGAGGACAGGTAATGTGAAAAGAAATAAAAGGTCACATAAATAGTAACAGCAAAGGGTGACTGCTG
The DNA here is from genome assembly GCF_016097555.1 of Gigantopelta aegis. Lineage (NCBI taxonomy): Eukaryota > Metazoa > Mollusca > Gastropoda > Neomphalida > Peltospiridae > Gigantopelta > Gigantopelta aegis. The sequence goes on from NC_054701.1 coordinate 45,393,465, forward strand.
CAACAAAAATCCTCATCTGTAAGTGTTAAGAAATTAACCATATTACCCTCAATACTGACATTCAGTCCCATATTCTGACACTCAATCTGACATTACATCTTTGTATGTCATACAGACATTATTACGCTGGTAATAAATTAAATTTTATCTACAATACCACGGTTCCCTTAATTTTTTTTAATCAGTATATAAACGCATAATAACACTTTTATCTTGAATACTTAACCTGACCTCTGAACTATTTGCATTTTCAACAATATAAAATGTATTTAATGGCAATTCATAATCTGGGCAATAAATATCACATATACTACAACAGAATTATCAATCCCTGAGGAAGTTCATGTAAGAATAAAACTTTGGAATAGATTTAGAATTTGTAATTTAATTATAACAAATACTTCATGAAAGGAACAGATTTACAATGTGTAATTTAATTATGAAGACGTCTTCATGAATGGACAGCTATGACATACACACCCTCTCCACCATGCACTGTAATGCTCGCTCAGCAGATCCTATAAGTCTCATGCAGTGATGTATTCTTCCTGGACCAAGCCGTCCTTGAGCTATTTCAAAACCTCGACCTTCACCCAGTAGTAAGTTAGAAACAGGTACTTTGACATTTTCAAACAGCATTTCCCCATGTCCAGCTATAAGAATGAAAACATATATGATAGAATATCAAAGAAACTCCAAGCCTTATCTGGAAATCATTGGCACTTTGCTAACAAACAAAATGGTTACAAAATGTATCTCTGTATTTGAAAATATTCAAAGAGAACTGTATTTATTTGTTTTCTGAGATTTTTTTGCAATTTAATAATGAAATCTGTTTACCAAATTCAACATTAATTTACATTTAATAATTTGCCAAATGACAGCTTAAACTATGATACACCACTCCCAGTTTCTATCTTACAGCAAAAAGGTACTCACAAAACTGATATACTTCTTCCATCTTTTAGTATTAAGCAAAAGGAATAATTAAAAACTTATATATATATCACTACTTCCAGTTTCTAACACTAAGCAAAAAGGTCTACACAAAATTCATGTACATACATGGACTGTCGTCAAAGCCAAAGACCTTGAGAGAGCGGATGACTTTAACTCCCGGCGAGTCCATCGGGACGAGAATCATACTCTGTTGGTTGTGTTTCTCACCATCAGTTTTTGTTTTACCCATCACAATACACAACTTGCATCTTGGATCAAGAGCACCTAGCAATGAGCAGAAAATATCCTTCAGAACAGAAAACCAGCTGGTATGCAGTAGCTATTGTTTAAACACAAGGATGCAGAGAAGATCAAGATGAAAAGGAAAAGAAGAAACATCATCTACTTCGGTAGAAATAATTGTATTTCAAATTCATAACACAAGTCTCAGTGGTGTAGTATTTAAGTCATTGGTATCTGACCCCATGCTTATACATCTTTTAAAGTCTAGAGTAAGTTTGTTTTATTTAACGATGCCTCTAGAGCACATTGATTTTTATCTTATCATCGGCTATTGGACGTCAAACATATGTTCATTCTGACATATTTCTTCAGAGGAAACCCGCTGCCGCCACATAGGCTACTCTTTCCAATAAGCAGCAAGGGGTCTTTTATATGCACTTTTTCACAGACAGGACAGGAAACCACGGCGTTTGATGAACCAGTTGTGGACCACTGGTTGGAACGGAAAATAGCCCAAACTGCAAATGGGTCTACTGAGAAGGATCAATCTGATGACTGACCGCTTCACAGGCGGACAGACTAAAGCCTCTAATAATGTATATTATTATCCACATAGTTCAAGATATACAGGGAAATATAACCAGTATGACATACGTGTTATAATGATTTCACATGCACAAATAATGATGTAACTTTGGGAAGCGATGTCATAACTTAATGTGGCTTTGTGTAATCGCTTACTAAAACGACGTCATTTCATTGTCTCCTTCAACTTACATTTGAAACATTTTGGCATGGTTCTTGTTATTCATAAAAGTAAAGGAGACAATATTTTAAAATCTTAGATAACTGGAAGTCAGTTCCCATGAGTTTTACTTAGGTAACCAATTGTTCGGTTAAGTAAATATAGTTCTCGTAACCGATGAGTTAGGCCTACCTAATCCTACAACACTACATTGGTAGTTCAAAAACATAAACTGATTTTCATTTTCATTACTGATATATAGTACTTTTAATTTTAGAATGTAATTGTTCACCACAGTTGGCAGTTCTCATGATTTTAAAGATGCATAACCGACATGCAAACAGAACAAAGGTTCTCGTGAAATATTGTGCCCTGAAATGTGAATAATAAAATTATTACACTCACGTGTGAATCGTACTAATGTTACGAAACTCGTGTCAGGATTCATGTATTACCCGAGTGAGAGTGATAATCCTGACACTTGTTTCGTAAAATCAGTACGACACACAAGCTCGTATAATAATCTCTATGGGCCGATTTCATATGTCTAGGTTATTGGAAACATATGATTTAAACCTAGCTTAAACCCTGGGTCATGTTTACTGTGCATTTCACATGTCTGGTTTTCAGTAATCCTAGTTTAACACTGGGTTACAATTGTACTGCTTGTTTAAAGCTGCCCTTGAGGTGGTTTTTCGCTGGGTTTGCTCAAAGTAACTTTTCTTCATGGATAATTTTGGCAGCAAAATTGTATTTTACGTCAGTATTGCAGAGCCATGAAATGTGAACATATTTTAGAGATCATTTGAAGCCACTACAGAAACGAATACAGGGTGGGGGTAGGGGGCTTCGAACCTCTTCCCCCTTTAGACAAGATGCCTGTTTGCCTGTTTTTTTTAGCACGACTGTATAATTAGATCCACCCATTCATGTTCGTGGCGAATGAACTACAAAGCGCCTGAGATATATAGAGGATAATAAACAAGTTACCAGTTATTATCAAAATTATGTCCTGAATCAAATAATGTTTAGTTGTCATGAGCTTTACCGAGTGACAAATGAAAAGTACTTCACCCGGGACATAGATTGATAATAACTGGTACTGAGTTTGCTATTCTAATTATTGCCCCAGCTATGTTTTCTCTAAACGCCTTTATTTTAGGCGCACATGCACGTTCATGTAGGCTATAGAAACAATATAAACCACTTTACACACCGTTCTGGGTATTGCATTTTAATCACGTTCACAGATAATTTTCAAAAACAAAAGTTATCATTATTCTGCTAAAATATAAATAATGATTTGCGTTAAAATTACATTTTGTTATAAATTTAATATTAAAACAGTCGTGAACACAAACTCATTAAAGTACATGACGTCATTTTGTGTGTTTGCCAAATCACTATGATGTTATATTTAGTACCGACAAAGTCATTGGTTTGTAAGCGTCAAAACATCCTGTAATATTGTACGTCACGACACTGCATAATATTTTTCATTGAGAAAATACGGAAAATATTTTCCCTGTTATGAGTGGTCACTGGGGGTAATAAATATAGTTATTTATTAAATTAGTAAAAAAAAAAATTTCTTCATGGTGTATGAACTGCACGAAAACAGGAAGTACTAGTAATGAAAGTTGATCAGTTACCACCGGTATCAAAGCAATAAACGTCTATCATAAACTGCAGTCTTATAATGACGTACTTTCGTGAGTCTCGTCTTAATAAAGTTTACAAAATTTGACCATACGTTATCTCGGTGCCTTCAGGCGTACGTGTCCCATTTTTTGTTTTTTTTACTATTATGTTAGAATTAAAGGGAAATGCCACTAACAAAACGTTTATTCATATTTGCATTATTACCAACAGCTATGTAGGGTTCTGTAAGCATTTTTGCATTATTACCAACAGCTATGTAGGGTTCTGTAAACATTTGACATGGATTATAACTAATATTGTGAGTAAAATGATGGAAATACATGGTGAAATGTTTTCTGGCCAGCTCATTTTCTCAAATATGTCCATCATTTTTGACAGAATGTGAAGGTTTGCTCCACATTTGGGGGAGGGGGGGGGAGAGGGAGGGGGGAGGTAGCTAATCCTCTATCTCGAACGCGAATGCTAATAATATACCGGTAACGAGTTTCAACTACAAAGTGATGAAGTGTAAGCTATTCCTTGCTTATGTCCCTTTCCAAATATGCGGGTAACCCATATAAAAAGCGTGGTTTTGTAAACACGGGTAAAACACGCACATGTGAAATACACCATGGGTGTATGTCTTGGTCAGGTTTTTCAGCATTTTACGTAAACCAGTGTTAAACTTAGGTTTTGATATAACCCTGTGTTTCGAAACCCAGACATATGAAATCGGCCCTATATGTCTCTAGTAATGTCTTGGCATACAAATTAAAGAATTGAGCCTCAACTAAATGTTTATAAGCACATGTCCAGTGATATATATATATGTGTGTTCTTCTGTCTGTGGGAAAGTGCATATAAAAGTTCCCTTGCTGTTAATGGAAAAGTGTAGAGATTTCCTTTGAAGATTAGTATCAGAATTATCAAATATTTGACATCCAATACTGCAGCCAATGATTACTAAATCAATGTGCTCTAGTGATATCATTAAACAAAACAAACTTAACAAATCAAGTTAAATACAATCCTTGATTAAACTTTAGAAATGTAACAACCTGAGATCCACCATTTGTGTCCATTGATGACATAGTGGTCACCCACTCGCTGAATCGAAGTCTTGATGTTGGTGGCATCTGATGAAGCTACCTGCAAGACAAAAACGGAAGAACATTTCAAATATTATCATTATCAAATACTACCATTCAAAAATCCTTCCAAATTTAATGTGACAACAAAGAGATTTAAAAAAAGGTAATGTTTTCTCTTTTCATGAACACTTAACATGACCTCCCACTAATTGTAATTCACTGCAGAATTTGATTTCCAATTCACACTTTTTGTTAATTCAATATTTTGGAATTTTAAAGTTTACAATTCTGCAATCATGGAATATTTATACCTAAGCAAGCACGATTTACAAACAACTCTTAATGGCCTGCCATAATTATAGATTTTTATTTTAATGTGTCTTTGTCACATATATACATGTACTTCCTTTATAATACTGTTTGGACATTATAGGTTAATTAATCCCTTAGACCGTTCATATACTCTTTTTTGTAATACATTTATATTTATATTTTTGGCACAGCTCTTTACACAGTTTTTAATTTAACTTTGAATTTTTTATCAATTAATTCATATAGCCAATATATTTTTTGTGCTCCTTTGCAGTAGATTGATCCCTTGATCCCAACAGCCAATTATTAAAATGATGTCATGATTTTCCTCTATCTGATCGCACGAGAACCTTTCCCGGTCTTCCTGCTATGGTCTGGATGTGTTTTCTTTTGTTCCTCTGATTATCCTATTAGAGTCGTTCGATGCAGACACTCGAGTTCAGAGGTGCAGAAAGTAATCGCCTGCTCACCAAATTCCGACAGATGAGTTGAAAAAATGCAACTATCCGTCCGACGGGCGATCTGGTTTTTTTTGCTGACTTTTATTTATTTATTTATTTTATTATTTAGCACTGAATCCGTGACTCCGCCCATGTCAGCCATGCCAGAATTCCAAACCATTCAATCAAACAGTTCAGAATAACGACGAAATATGCAACAATACATGTAATGTATTGCCAATAGACTACTTGGGAGTTCCAAACTGCGCAAGCGTAACATTCCTAAAATGGGTTATAGCAAAAACGGAACCATGCCAAAACGTCCCCAAATGAAAATGGAACCAAATTAGACAAAACGGAGCCAAGCGTTAGCTCAAATGGCACTAAAATGTATGGCTAAACATACGTTGTTTACATTATTCAACATTTAATAATGTGTGTGTGTGTGTGTGATTGTGTGTGTGTTTGTGTGTTGATTCTGGTCCAGCGGCTAGTGAAATATTTTCCATTTCTGTACCCCTGGAGTTGAACCTGCCGATAGTGTCAACAATTATATTTCAAATAAAGGCTACTCAGGGAAGCAGATATTTATCTTATTCATAAAGGCCACCTGTTTAGATGGTCCTGTTTGTGAAGTGCCCTTATAAACTGGGGTACACATGGTTTACATGCTTTCTGAGCCATAACTCTTTTCCCCCTTCTTTTTGCCCTTTTTCAAAACAAACAGCAAGTTATCAAAATCTTATTTCCATCTCTGCTTCTGAACTATTTGATGGCTAAGACTTTACTTACGTTGGGTTCGGTCATTCCAAAACAAGATCGAATCTGTCCCTCCAGTAAAGGCAGCAGCCATTTCTTCTTCTGCTCCTTATTACCATATTTAACCAACACCTCCATGTTGCCAGTGTCAGGAGCACTGCAGTTGAATACCTGCAGGCAAGGAAAACAGCTGAAAGTGGCAATCCCACCTCACCATACTCGCAAAACAGCTGAAAGTGGCAATCCCACCTCACCATACTCGCAAAACAGCTGAAAGTGGCAATCCCACCTCACCATACTCGCAAAACAGCTGAAAGTGGCAATCTCACCTCACCATACTCGCAAAACACCTCACAGTGGAAATCTCACCTCACCATACCCTCCAAACATCTCACAGTGGAAATCTCACCTCACCATACTCTCAAAACACCTCACAGTGCTCACCTCACCATACTGGCAAAACACCTCACAGTGGAAATCTCACCTCACCATACTCTCAAAACACCTCACAGTCGAAATCTCACCTCACCATACTCTCCAAACACCTCACAGTCGAAATCTCACCTCACCATACTGGCAAAACACCTCACAGTGGAAATCTCACCTCACCATACTCTCAAAACACCTCACAGTGGAAATCTCACCTCACCATACCCTCCAAACACCTCACAGTGGAAATCTCACCTCACCATACTCTCAAAACACCTCACAGTCGAAATCTCACCTCACCATACTGGCAAAACACCTCACAGTAGAAATCTCACCTCACCATACTCTCAAAACACCTCACAGTCGAAATCTCACCTCACCATACCCTCCAAACACCTCACAGTGGAAATCTCACCTCACCATACTCTCAAAACACCTCACAGTCAAAATCTCACCTCACCATACTCTCCAAACACCTCACAGTCGAAATCTCACCTCACCATACTGGCAAAACACCTCACAGTGGAAATCTCACCTCACCATACTCTCCAAACACCTCACAGTCGAAATCTCACCTCACCATACTCTCAAAACACCTCACAGTCGAAATCTCACCTCACTATACTCTCCAAACACCTCACAGTAGAAATCTCACCTCACCATACTCTCCAAACACCTCAGTGGAAATCTCACCTCACCATACTCTCCAAACACCTCACAGTGGAAATCTCACCTCACCATACTCTCCAAACACCTCACAGTCGAAATCTCACCTCACCATACTGGCAAAACACCTCACAGTGGAAATCTCACCTCACCATACTCTCAAAACACCTCACAGTCGAAATCTCACCTCACCATACTCTCCAAACACCTCACAGTCGAAATCTCACCTCACCATACTCTCAAAACACCTCACAGTCGAAATCTCACCTCACCATACTCTCCAAACACCTCACAGTCGAAATCTCACCTCACCATACTCTCAAAACACCTCACAGTGGAAATCTCACCTCACCATACTCTCCAAACACCTCAGTGGAAATCTCACCTCACCATACTCTCCAAACACCTCACAGTCGAAATCTCACCTCACCATACTCTCCCAACACCTCACAGTCGAAATCTCACCTCACCATACTGGCAAAACACCTCACAGTGGAAATCTCACCTCACCATACTCTCAAAATACCTCACAGTAGAAATCTCACCTCACCATACTCTCAAAACACCTCACAGTTACAGTCTCACCTCACCATACTCTCCCAACACCTCACAGTCGAAATCTCACCTCACCATACTCTCAAAACACCTCAGTGGAAATCTCACCTCACCATACTCTCAAAACACCTCACAGTAGAAATCTCACCTCACCATACTCTCCAAACACCTCACAGTAGAAATCTCACCTCACCATACTCTCAAAACACCTCACAGTAGAAATCTCACCTCACCATACTCTCCAAACACCTCACCATACTCTCCAAACACCTCACAGTAGAAATCTCACCTCACCATACTCTCCAAACACCTCACAGTAGAAATCTCACCTCACCATACTCTCAAAACACCTGACAGTAGAAATCTCACCTCACCATACTCTCAAAACACCTGACAGTAGAAATCTCACCTTACCATACTCGCCATATTATAACATGCTACTCATTATCTTTTCCTTTAAAATTGAAGGAAGGAAGGAAATGTTTTGTTTCATGATGCACTTAACACATTTTATTTACGGATATATAGCGTCAGACATATGGTTAAGGACCACACAGATATTGAAGGAGAAAACCCGCTGTCGCCACTTCATGGGCTACTCTTTTCGATTAGCAGTAAGGGATCTTTAATATGCACCATCCCACAGACAGGATAGTACATACCACGGCCTTTGTTACACCAGTTGGGGAGCACTGGCTGGAACGAGAAATAGCCGAATGGGGCCACCAACTGGGATCGATCCTAAACCAACTGCACATCAAGCGAGCACTTTACCACTGGGCTATGTCCCGCCCCATTTAAAATTAAAATCAGGACTTTAACTGCCTCCTTGAACTAAAGCCAGCAGTAGACTGATTGATCTCAATTTACTACCAAATAGCAAATGTGTATTTTTGTGCTGGGGTGTCATTGATCGATTCATTCATTCCAGGAGCGATACGCAGCCGAGTAGTAAAGTGCTCGCTTGATGTGCGGCAAGTTTGGGATCGATCCCCGTCAGTAGGCCCATTGGGCTATTTCTTGCTCCAGCCAGTGCACCACGACTGGTACATCAAAGGCCGTGGTATGTGCTATCCTGTCTATGGGATGGTGCATATAAAAGACCCCTTGCTGCTAATCGAAAAGAGTAGCCCATGAAGTGGCGATAACGGGTTTCCTCCCTCAATATCTGTGTGGTCCATAATAAGTCCGATGCCATATAACCGTAACTAAAATGTAGTGAGTGTGTCGTTAAACAAATCATTTCCTTCTTTCTTTGTGCCTGTGGTACATGGTACAAAGTTTGTTCTCCGATTGTTGTGGGTTGTGACCAATGGTGTCTCTTGTACTGCTTGGACTATATCTTTTACAGTAGGAGACTATTTTTTTTTTTAAAAGCAGCCAATATCTACCGAATGCATTTGTTTTCTTAAATGTACATAGTACATAACTGTAGCAGTTTGATTTTTTTTTTATTCTCTACTGACCTCTGGTGCAATCACACATTTTCCCATCTCTTCACAAATGAAGGCGTACTCCGTGTTGGTCAACCCAGCGCCATATTTCTTCCCTGGATCAGACTCAAGTGGAAGAAACAAGTTCCACAAACCAAGAGATTTAGCTTTTTTCTGAAACATAAACAAACTGATATGAAATATTAAAATAGAATAATATTATATGGATTGAAAAAAAGAGAAAGAGATCACACAAATAGTAAACAGCACAATTAGTAACAGCAAATGGTGACTGCAACCAAAACCCTCAATCCATGGTGTCAGAAGTTGGCCGCGTTACTGGTAATCATTTCAAAACTATTGACATTCAATCCCACATTACAACTTGGTATGAAATACATACATTACTACGCTAGTAGTAAATTAAATATGGTCTATAATTTAGATACAGATGGGTGTTATCTCAGTAGCATGAACAATATCCATTCTCAATATACAGACTTAACAATGAATGAAACACAAATGTCTGTTGTAATAAGACAAATAGATGGAAGTATGGGAGGATGAATGGACAGAAAATACAGAAACTATTTTATTTAAAGACATAAAATGAGCTATTATTATTCTTGTTTCAATGAATTATGTAATTTATTATTTAATGTAAGTATTATTGCCACGGAACCTGAATTTTTAAATGCATTAAACAATTCATGACAAGTGATCGAAACATGTTTTAATGTAGATAACTTTTAGAATAAGTATAATTCATTAAATAAATTATTCAGACTTTGCTATCAATCTCGCTCCCCATCACTCTCCTGAAAATAGTTCAAGGTGAGTAATTTTCAGCTTTCCTCAGCATGTGAATTAATATCGCAACAAAATGAAAGTTTCTTAAATGGCTCCCCATAATCTAAGTTAGGGGAACCATCACTCCCCTCATTTATTTTCATGCCGAGGTCAGAATAAACATGTTACAATGTACACACATCTACACAGGACTATAACAAACCTTCAGTTCTTGCATCCTTGCGGGAACCTAGTTGTTATCTGATCTCTGCTGTTATAATGTACACCCATCTACACAGGACTATAACAAACCTTCAGTTCTTCCATCCTTGCGGGAACCTGCCACTTGTCGTCTGATCTCTGCTGTTACAATGTACACACATCTACATAGGACTATAACAAACCTTCAGTTCTTCCATCCTTGCGGAAACCTGCCACTTGTCGTCTGATCTCTGCTGTTATAATGTACACCCATCTACACAGGACTATAACAAACCTTCAGTTCTTCCATCCTTGCGGGAACCTGCCACTTGTCGTCTGATCTCTGCTGTTATAATGTACACCCATCTACACAGGACTATAACAAACCTTCAGTTCTTCCATCCTTGTGGGAACCTGCCACTTGTCGTCTGATCTCTGCTGTTATAATGTACACCCATCTACACAGGACTATAACAAACCTTCAGTTCTTCCATCCTTGTGGGAACCTGCCACTTGTCGTCTGATCTCTGCTGTTATAATGTACACCCATCTACACAGGACTATAACAAACCTTCAGTTCTTCCATCCTTGTGGGAACCTGCCACTTGTCGTCTGATCTCTGCTGTTATAATGTACACCCATCTACACAGGACTATAACAAACCTTCAGTTCTTCCATCCTTGTGGGAACCTGCCACTTGTCGTCTGATCTCTGCTGTTATAATGTACACCCATCTACACAGGATTATAACAAACCTTCAGTTCTTCCATCCTTGTGGGAACCTGCCACTTGTCGTCTGATCTCTGCTGTTATAATGTACACCCATCTACACAGGACTATAACAAACCTTCAGTTCTTCCATCCTTGTGGGAACCTGCCACTTGTCGTCTGATCTCTGCTGTTATAATGTACACCCATCTACACAGGACTATAACAAACCTTCAGTTCTTCCATCCTTGTGGGAACCTAGTTGTTGTCTGATCTCTGGTGTTATAATGTACACCCATCTACACCGGACTATAACAAACCTTCAGTTCTTCCATCCTTGTGGGAACCTGCCACTTGTCGTCTGATCTCTGGTGTTATAATGTACACCCATCTACACCGGACTATAACAAACCTTCAGTTCTTCCATCCTTGTGGGAACCTGCCACTTGTCGTCTGATCTCTGGTGTTATAATGTACACCCATCTACACAGGACTATAACAAACCTTCAGTTCTTCCATCCTTGTGGGAACCTGCCACTTGTCGTCTGATCTCTGCTGTTACCATCTACACAGGACTATAACAAACCTTCAGTTCTTCCATCCTTGCGGGAACCTGCCACTTGTCTTCTGATGTCTGCTGTTTCTGCAAATCAGCCTCCAGTGGAATTATCTCCTCTTGGATCATTTTCTTAACACTATGATGAATGTCCTGTACCTGAGGGGACAGGGCCTCCACAGACACGGGCATCTGACCTGAATAACAAAACCACCGTACAAAATAAAACGTCTGGGTTTGTGGTTTTTTGTTTTGTTTTTTAATCCCACTGCCCACTTTCCTTTCTTTCCTTTGACTTCCATCTCATTTCTTCCTGACCTAGCAGTTCGTATCTTTTAACTTATTTCGCTGTCCAACTCCACATCCTGGTCATTGTCTCTCCAACCACATCAGGTGCTTGTTTCTTGTGGCTATCTGTGCCATTTCCCCATCAGCTTTAGTTGTGGGCTTAGTCTGACCACTTCGGAGAGTGTTTAGTAGTCACTTCTGGCATTGTTAAGAAGCACTTGTAACCACCTACTGTACTCCCCTACTACCCGTGTTTTGTTATAACCACATCACTAGAGCATACAGATTTATTAATCATTGGCTAATAGATGTTAAACAGTTGGTAATTCTGAAACATAATCTTCAGACAAAATCTACAACATATTTTCCATTAGCAGCATGGGATCTTTTATATGTATTTTCCCCACAGACAGGACAGCATATGCCACAGCTTTTGATATACAAGTCATGGAACACTGGTTGAAATGGGAAAAACAGTTTATATACACTTAAGAAAACATAACTATTCAGTGGTGATGGTATATAGTTCAAATGTGTCTTTGGATTAAAGACGAAAAGAGGAAAATCTCTTCTGTTTTTACAAAGGAAAGGAATATTTGTTCAGTGACACGTTAGCACGTTTAAAAACCCAAAGGGCGGGATGTAGCCCAATGGTAAAGTGGTCGTGTGGATTCCATCATGCACCTGTTGCTGTTTAGGCATGCATTTGCATTGCATTCAGTAAGATTCCAGGGCACAAATTAACTGTAATAAAAAGTTTCATTGTGCATAAAACTTATTCTTACCTTTTTTTTCGCATTTTTAAAGAAATTTATTTTAAGTGTACTTCCTTAACAAGAAGTTGCTGTCGTGTTAACGATCAAATATGCACAGACATTACAAAATACCAGGAAGTAAAATAATACGTTTTTTTAATTTGTATGGTGTTCGATAATTGGCGATATGTTCTTTCGCAAAATAAACGAGTGCAATAAACAGGAAGCGAAAACAACGTATGTGAAGTTCTGTATTTATTACATGCCTTCTTTTATGTTTTATAAAAACTATTTTTAATTTAACGTCATAACAACACTTTGTTAAATCTATGATCAAAACTCCTTTCATGGATTACATTAAGAATCATACTCTGTGCCAGCCTTGTGTGATCTTTCAAATACAATATGACGTCATTTGTAAATCATATATGATGTAAGTAAATAAAAGGCACTAACTACAGTAAAAGGAAAAAAGGAATTCCCCATTTAAAAGTTCTGGTGCAGATTGCACATATGTGCGATACAGGATAAATTTATTACATGGTTTTAAAAGGCCTTTATCACTATAGTAAGACTGAATAGGTATGTAATAAATATACAGAACTTCACATACGTTGTTTTCGCTTCCTATTTATTGCACAAGTTTATTTTCCGCAAGAATATATACCATCATATATTTTTACATGGTCATGTACTACTTTTTAAAACAAGTTAGAGCAAATTCCAAAACTAGCACCATTTATCTCATTTTATAAACAATCACTTCTATACGAATGTAGGAATTTTTTTAAATGTGTAAAAATACTTCAGGAAACCCATTCCATAACCTGTTATGACCATATCAATGATGTATATAAATTTAATATGCCAGTGCAAAATGGGTTACACAAATCTATTTGAAATGATCATTTGTGTGATTTTCAGAGCAAAGTTTATAAATACAGATATTCCAAATTTACATTTAACGGCAGCATTGACACCAATTGCCATAGTTGTGATATGAATTGTCGTAGATAAGGGGCTTTACCGATGGAATTTTTCACCACTGCATAAAAAGTATTGCCATAAGTTGACGGGATTATTTTTGGTTTTTTAATCTGTTGCAAAGGTTACTGGTTTAAAATTGCTACTGGTAGGCTAAGAATTGCCACAGGTAACAAATATTTAAGTTCGAGCCCTGTATTCCACTATTAAGTAAAACAATCACCACACAATAATACCATACCTATTCTGGCACTGTGTGATTCCGTGGATATGGGTCTGCTTATGTACGACATCACTGTCCTGCTATTAGTTGAATAGTTTCTATGAGAACCACCACTGCCGTTCCCGGGATTTGAACCAGCTCCTGTGGTTTTAAGAGTGGGTTTCAGACTACTCTTAGATGCAACACTCCAGCCTATATCAGCGATTTCTTCAGCAAGTTTGCCCACACTCTCGGATTGGGATGAAGCTCCCTGTCCTGAAGATTAAGAAAATGTTAAAGTCAGGTAAAAGGTTAAACTGTATGCATAGAAGCGGCCATGGGGGGAATTCAAACACCATTTACATGGGATGAGGGGGGTCACTGACAGAGTTCATTTCCAAGCAACACACAATTACTTTTTTAAAACTGTTTATATATAATAAGCGTTTTAAAATACGCATCTCGTTAAACTATTCCCTAAGGTAGAAACCATCTATGGCCACTATAAAAGTTTTTTAAAAATTCAATATTTTATATTTTAAAGACTGAATTTTTAAACCAGTGTGTTTTTAATGAGCTTATCAAGTTATGCATCTCATTTGAGAATGGTACTTTTCTCTCACATGCTCACCCAATTATTTTATGTGACACACCTACCGACACTAAGGGTCTGATTTAGAAACAAAATCAAAGCCATACCTGACATTGCACGCTTGTAGACGCCTTGTAAAATAGCTCCAATTCTGAAGAAGGCAAATGCCATATAGAAGTCCCAGTTATCAAGTGATGGTATTTTCATTTGTTCACAATACCGTTCAATCAACTCCTTAACTGTCGGAATTCCATGAGCTTTCAAATCAATATCTCCAAAACCTGGCCAAATTAGAAAAATATATTTAGATCAGTTCAAAATTTAAAAAAATATATTCAGCCCAGATAAATCAAACCGTGTCAAATACTAGAATATCGCTTTTTACAATTTATGGTGTGCTTCGTTCATCCTTCCAACCCTTCAATAATTCATCCATTGCCTATCTGCTAATTCAATAATCCATCCATGCATCCAATCATTAAGCCATCCATGCTAAAATTTTGAAGAGAGGCAATATGTGCAATAAAACTTAAAGGACTTCGTCTTTATACTGGGGAGAAATTAAACATTCATACCGGCCTCGGTGGTGTCGTGGTTACACCATCAGATATAAGGCTGGTAGGTACAGAGTTCGCAGCCCGGTACCGGCTCACACCCAGAGCAAGTTTTAATGACTCAGTGGGTAGGTGTAAGACCACAACACCCTCTTCTCTCTCAGTAACCACTAACAATTAATAACTATTCACACACAACAGACTTGTTCTTAAAATGTTTCAACTGGCAAGAAAATATCTTAATGACCGATATATAGAAAATATTTTTTAATAATTTATTTTATGGAGTCCTAGTTTTGATATTCACCTGGAAACAGTAGGAAATCCGGTGGCATGTAGTAAGATATGCAAGCAGTAGTGAGGTCATTGATAGGATCTCCCAAGGTAGACAACTCCCAGTCCAAGACTCCCAGCACCTCCGCACTGTGTGGACTCAGGATCAAGTTGTCTAACCTGCACAATACAAAATTCACATAATTCCAGCCTGCCATAATAAACTCTATATCTGAGAGAAAGCCCAGGCTTCTGAACCATGTCCCCATGAGTATGGTTACAAGTAAAATATATTGGATACTGTGCTTTAATAAATACTGGTTTTGAACATTAAACATTAATTATACAATACACTGATTCATAATCATTCTCATATAATCAACGAAGTTTACAGATACGGGAAGGAAGGAAGGAAATGTTTTATTTAACGATGCACCAACACATTTTATTTTACGGTTATATGATGTCGGACATATGGTTAAGGACCACACAGATATTGAGAGAGGAAACCCGCTGTCACCAATTCATGGGGTACACTTTTTGATTAGCAGCAAGGGATCTTTTATATGCACCATCCCACAGACAAGATAGTACATACCACAGCCTTTGTTACACCAGTTGTGGAGCACTTGCTGGAACGAGAAACAGCCCAACGAGCCCACCGACAGGGATCGATCCTAGATCGATCACGCATCAGACTTTACAGATACGGCAAAAAAAAGAAGTGGAGCCAGAATTTAATCTGACTTGTGATTATAGTAAATGTCAAAAACATTAGTTCTGGGTCATGTAGACCACATGTTCCTTCTTCCCTGGATTGGGACAGCTACATGTAATAGGGTATTTGTGAATTAAAAAATATAAAAGTAATATAATTTATCATTTCTGATGCATATTTTAGTTTAATTATAAATGAATGAGTGTATTCTGTCTTTGAGGCTCATCCGTTTGTAATAATTAAAAACATTCATGCTTGAACCTTTATGGTTGAATAATTGGATAAGTGTATTTTCTTCAAGATGTCAATCAATATATACTTTCTTTTAAACCAACCATCGCAGTGTGACATGATTACTGTCATGAAAATAAAAATATATAAAAATAACTAATCTCCCACAAACTGATACCTGCTATTAGTTATGTCTAAATTAAGTATTTAAACTTTTGAAATTTGTTATATGGTTTTGTTTATGATCTAATATTTATCTCAGATCACCACATTTATGAAATGTCGTGTTATCTATCAACTCAAAAATTACTATGAAAGTGTGATTGTCTTTGTTATCCTGGATCTACCTGAAACCACCACGCAGGTGTGATCTTGTGTTCTCTCTGCCTGAAATCACCACGCAGGTGTGATCTTGTATTCTCTCAAACTGAAATCACCACGCAGGTGTGATCTTATATTCTCTCTACCTGAAATCACCATGCAGGTGTTATCTTGTATTCTCTCTACCTGAAATCACCATGCAGGTGTGATCTTTTTTTTCTATCAACCTGAAATCACCACTCAGTTGTGATCTTGTATTCTCTCTACCTGAAATCACCACGCAGGTGTGATCTTGTATTCTATCTACCTGAAATCACCATGCAGTTGTGATCTTGTATTCTCTCTACCTGAAATCACCACGCAGGTGTGATCTTGTATTCTTTCTATCTAAAATCAGTATGCAGGTGTGATCTTGTATCTCTCTACCTGAAATCAGGATGCAGGTGTTATCTTGTATTTTCTCAATCCGAAATCAGTATGCAGTTGTGATCTTGTATTCTCTCTACCTGAAATCACCACGCAGGTGTGATCTTGTATTCTCTCTATCTAAAATCAGTATGCAGGTGTTATCTTGTATCTCTCTACCTGAAATCAGGATGCAGGTGTTATCTTGTATTTTCTCAATCCAAAATCAGTATGCAGGTGTGATCTTGTATTCTCTCTACCTGAAATCACCACGCAGGTGTGATCTTGTATTCTCTCTATCTAAAATCAGTATGCAGGTGTTATCTTGTATCTCTCTACCTGAAATCAGGATGCAGGTGTTATTTTGTATTTTCTCAATCCAAAATCAGTATGCAGGTATGATCTTGTATTCTCTCTACCTGAAATCACCACGCAGGTGTGATCTTGTATTCTCTCTACCTGAAATCACCACGCAGGTGTGATCTTGTATCCTCTCTATCTAAAATCAGTATGCAGGTGTTATCTTGTATCTCTCTACCTGAAATCAGGATGCAGGTGTTATCTTGTATTTTCTCAATCCAAAATCAGTATGCAGGTGTGATCTTGTATTCTCTCTACCTGAAATCACCACACAGGTGTGATCTTGTATTCTCTCTATCTAAAATCAGTATGCAGGTGTTATCTTGTATCTCTCTACCTGAAATCAGGATGCAGGTGGTTTTTGTATTTTCTCAATCCGAAATCAGTATGCAGGTATGATCTTGTATTCTCTCTACCTGAAATCACCACGCAGGTGTGATCTTGTATTCTCTCTACCTGAAATCACCACACAGGTATGATCTTGTATTCTCTCTACCTGAAATCACCACACAGGTGTGATCTTGTATTCTCTCTACCTGAAATCACCACGCAGGTGTGATCTTGTATTCTCTCTATCTAAAATCAGTATGCAGGTGTTATCTTGTATCTCTCTACCTGAAAGCAGGATGCAGGTGTTATCTTGTATTTTCTCAATCCGAAATCAGTATGCAGGTGTGATCTTGTATTCTCTCTACCCGAAATCCCCATTCAAGTGTGATTTTTTTTATTTCTCAATATCTACCTGAAATCGCCATGTATTAGTGACACTCGTTCATTGGACGGAAGGTGTTGTGGAATCCACTCCATCAGTTTATTCATTGACAATATTTCCCGGTCTTTGCTTGCTTCATACTGCTTTGCCCATCTCCTAAAATTCCTTTCATTGTAGTTACCTTCAATAAAAAATTCAATATGTAAGTTTTCAAAACAATTACACTAATCATTTTCAATATAGTAATGAATAAATAACAGGGCTTCTAGAATTTTATCAAAATCCACTAGCCATGGGATCAGTGATTTTAAAAATGTACTAGCCATGATTAAAAATTCACTAGCCCTACTTTTAAATAAATACAATTTTACTAAAAGTAATAATCAGATATGTCACCTAAAGATGGAGATAGAGCTTAAAAATGCTTAGTTTGGGGGTGGAAAGAGGGGGCAGAATATTCATATTTCAAAATATGTAAATGAAGCATTTGACAAGGGTTTTTTCCACTAGCTGTCAGGCTAGTTATAGTAGTTATTTACTAGCCACGGGAGAGGGGCTACCATAATCTAGAAGCCCTGTAAATATGTAAATGCAGCATCTGACAAGGGTTTTTTCCACTAGCCGTCGGGTTAGTTATAGTAGTTATTTACTAGCCACGGGAGTGGGGCTACCATAATCTAGAAGCCCTGTAAATATGTAAATGCAGCATTTGACAAGGGTTTTTTCCACTAGCCATCGGGCTAGTTATAGTAGTTATTTACTAGCCACGGGAGTGGGGCTACCATAATCTAGAAGCCCTGTAAATATGTAAATGCAGTATTTGACAAGGGTTTTTTCCACTAGCCGTCGGGCTAGTTATAGTAGTTATTTACTAGCCACGGGAGTGGGGTTACCATAATCTAGAAGCCCTGTAAATAAAGATATGCATTTAGCTGATTTCCGGTACAGTCTAATTCATTGTGTTTTGTTATTTTGTAAAAATACAATTTATGGTCTTTTTTTAAAGTTTAATTGAATGATGTGATGCATGTATTCACATGGTATTGCAGCAAAGAGCTTAGCCCCTCTCCTTCCATTACAAGTGATATGTGTGTGTGTGTATATATATATATATATATATATCGAGGGGTTAGTGCCAGAACCCATTATATGGTGAATTATACAAAAATGAGTTAATCACCTTGTCAGCATCATGGGAAGGTGTACTATTATTTCCCAATGTCTCATTCAAACCAATCATTTATTTATGCTTTTATAGAACAGAACCCAAACCAGTTATCTTTTATGTCCATATCCACAAAAGGCAAAAACCATGTTTTTAGCACTACCTTATTCTGTCTCTCTAGAATTTTGTAGTATCACCCATAGCTGACAGACATAACGCGTTAGCTTACAACACTGGATTGTGGTGGGCTGTAAACTGTCTGAGAAGATTGAATCCTAGGTGCAATACCGCATGACAGGCTAGTGTTTAGTTCTTAGACATCTGGAATGTGGTAAAATGTGTGTGTTGTTAACTAGTTGCTGAATAAATGCCGGTTATGTAAATAGTTTAATAAGAAGTGATTGCAGAGTTCATTTAGTTCTACAGAAGAAACATGCAGTTAAGAAAATATTAACTGAACAGAGAACCTAGTTAAACAGGAAAGTTGTTTTCCCTTATTTTAGTCTGAATAGTTACTATGTGTATTAGAGGGAAAAAAATATATAATTAAATTAATTTGTCGGGGGCAGGACGTAGCCCAGTAGTAAAGTGCTGGCCTGGTGTATGGTCAGTCTAGGATCGATCCCTGTTAGTGTAATCATTGGACTATTTCTCGTTCCAGCGAGTGCTTCACAACTGGTGTTACAGACCATGATATGTACTATCTTGTCTGTGGGATGATGCATATATTAAAGATCCCTTGGTGCTAATAAAAAAATAGTTGCCCATAGTTTCCTCTCTAAAATATATTTGTGGTCATTAACCACATGTCTGACACCACATACCTGTAGTTGTGTTCAGTCTGTCATTAAATATAAAATTCCTTTCTTTCTTTTTTTAAACATGGCTCCCATATGCAACCTTAGTTAAAAATTATGATCTAGCTATGTCTGTATTTTGTAGACAATTTGAATATTATATAAAAAATAAATGTAAGTTGCAATTTAAAATGAAAATGCCTGGGAATTGTTTATTGTAAAAAGGATGCCGGCCCAAAGATGATAAATGTTTTATGACCATACGCAATAAAATAGTTTAATTTACTTAGCATAGAGGGAAATTAGTTTATATTATTTCGAAGGCATCATCACAGGATTGTAACTTTTCTAGTCATTGTATATTTTATAGACATTATATAATATTTGACATATAGTTGAATATGAATTAGTAGATACAGGTAAAGTATTTTTCTTTAAATCGGACTCCGTTCATGGTAATTCATATTATAACTAATTGGTTAGAAGAAGCGACCCCCTTTATATAAATGGCATAAAATAAATATGCATACTAATAATAAATGTTGTTCATTGCAGTAGTTGAAATGTATGCACATTCATATTTTCTGGGCTAAAATATCTAGATATTACTACATTAACTAGAATAATTGTAGCATTTCAGATGTTCCAATGATGAGATATCTCTGGTCATTATAACAAAGTGGATACTGCTATAGTGTGTTTAAATAAAATGTGTGTGCGTACATGTATATCATTCTACGAGCGCATTAGACAAACATTATACTTAATCACGCACCAGATCAGTGCTGATGACGAATGCATTAAACTGTATTTAGATATGTTTTACACCTGGTCTTATTGTACCGGTACTTAATGGCATTCACTGGTACATTAAAGATTGTGATATGTACTTTCCTGTCAATGGGGGAAATGCATATAAATGATACCTTGTCACTGTTTTGTTGGAGCAGCCACTATGCCGGTAACAATTTTCCTTTTGCATTTTAGGTAGTACTATACCAAATAACTTCCGGCTGGGTCGAAGTTCGAGGTGCACCCAACTTTTGATAGAGAAGTGAACATCACAAGTCCTGTGATTGGTTATAAATGTGAGTGTGTTGGTTGTAAAAAATAATAGTTTCATCTGGGTAAAATAAATGTGCAATTTTATTTCATCTAGTACCAATGTGTCAAGTAGCCTTGTGCTTGAAACATGTATGGGGTACCTGTAAAAAAAAGTACTAAAATTTTGTGCGAAACTAGGGTAGTCATAGACGCTACCCGTTATCTCAGAAACGAGCAGCTTGACCCCCATTTTTTTCTGATTCACTTTAAGTGTAAGGGGTGGTAGTATTTATATCCGTGGCGTTTATGTCGGTTGATACGTTGCAGGTAGGAGTTTTAGCCGAATATGTTACTATTGTCGTCTATGGAATTTGATTTGGTAGTATACACCCTATAGCACATATTCAGTGCATAATAAAAAATATTACGATTTTGTCATTTTATTTAATTAAACTATACTGGTTGATTAATTAGCCATCACTCGATCATGCAAGTTCACAATGACCTTGACCTTGACAATAATCTCTGTACATGGCTCTGAATGGAGTTTGAATCAAAGTTAGCACTGAAGAAAAGTTGGTTTTGGCCTATAATTCATACTGTAAAGATTTCAATAATTTCTTTTTACATGGTATTTGACTTGCCATATACAACTGCTCTTAAATATGGTATTATATATAGGCAACCTGAACTAAGATTTTAATAGCAATTTATTTTTATATTAAAAATAGCATGTGCCAATAGTGGGTTAATGTCTTTAGTTTCCATTAACATTGTTAATTTTTTATGTATGAAATTCTGAAAACTCAAATTTGTAAAGAAGTTGATTTTTATTGTCATTTTGACATATTTATAGGGTGCTAAGTTATATTTTAGACAAATTTGTAGTTTTATGCAAAATTTAAAGTAAATTTGAAGAAAAACTTTACCAAAAACATAATTAAATTTGTTGTCACTATTGTGCCTTCTGTTCTTATTTGTACATAACAATAAGGTTGTTAAACATATACTTAGATCTCCAGATCATTTTTGTTTCTTAATAATCACTTAGTTAGCTCTCATGAAAAGCATTTTGAGTTTATACTAGATTCAGAACCAATTTTTTCAGATTTGATTATCTGCCTTGGATTAAGTTGATAATTTATTTTATTGTTAAAGCTGTATTACCTAATGTTACTAGCTAAATAAAATGCTGGATTACAGATTGTAGGAATACATCTA
Source organism: Gigantopelta aegis (assembly GCF_016097555.1). Taxonomy (NCBI): domain Eukaryota; kingdom Metazoa; phylum Mollusca; class Gastropoda; order Neomphalida; family Peltospiridae; genus Gigantopelta; species Gigantopelta aegis. The sequence continues at coordinate 45,415,594 of NC_054701.1, forward strand.
ATGTACATATTGTATTCATCCGGATTAGAAAATAATGCAAGAAAATAGATGTTCGGGTAATTTTGTCATTTAAAAATAGTTTTTTTTCAGTAATTAATCAAAAATAAATGTGTTAAAGCTGCATGATTATTCCAGATATCACAACTATTAAAACCTCCAACTACAGTAGGCTATAAATAAAATATAGTCAGGAATATTGGTGGCTGCCAATGGTTTTGATGGTTCATTATGAAAATCAGCATGGCCGATGGATTTGAAATTCCCACACCTGGTAACTTGAAGACACCCACACCCAGCATACAGGATTTCCTCCCAACACTAATGTTCAGGACATTAAGTCATTACTTCATACAGGTACAGTCATGTTTGTGTTTCCTTCCTCAGACAGTGTATTTTTTTAATACTGATATTTCTTTGATGTGCCTGTTAAGGTCTTCATAATCTAGGGGTCAATCAAGTGCATGTGTTTTAATGGCATTCTTTAAAGGGGTAGAGGTACTCTGACTATCTTTGTTGTCTCTACATATATACCTGAGTACACACACCCAACTGAAAGTAAATATCTTCAGGAGTTTTATTTTAAAACATTTTGTTGTTTAATATGACATATTGCATTTGTACAAAACTATATGCAATATATATGCTTTTTGAGGTGTACATTATATTAGGTTGCACTGTAGAAACAACAGTTTCAGTGAGGTTGTCAGTTTATGTCAGAATACACCAGATCCTGGTTGTCATAAAGACACATAGCTGGACACTTTTTGAAAAATGTATGTTATCAGTATAGGTAGTACTATACCAAATAACTTCCGGCTGGGTCGAAGTTCGAGATGCACCCAACTTTTGATAGAGAAGTGAACACCACAAGTCCTGTGATTGGTTATAAATGTGAGTGTGTTGGTTGTAAAAAATAATAGTTTCATCTGGGTAAAATAAATGTGCAATTTTATTTCATCTAGTACCAATGTGTCAAGTAGCCTTGTGCTTGAAACATGTATGGGGTACCTGTAAAAGAAAGTACTCAAATTTTGTGCGAAACTAGGGTAGTCATAGACGCTACCCGTTATCTCAGAAACGAGCAGCTTGACCCCCATTTTTTTCTGATTCACTTTAAGTGTAAGGGGTGGTAGTATTTATATCCGTGGCGTTTATGTCGGTTGATACGTTGCAGGTAGGAGTTTTAGCCGCATATGTTACTATTGTCGTCTATGGAATTTGATTTGGTAGTATACACCCTATAGCACATATTCAGTGCATAATAAAAAATATTACGATTTTGTCATTTTATTTAATTAAACTATACTGGTTGATTAATTAGCCATCACTCGATCATGCAAGTTCACAATGACCTTGACCGTGACAATAATCTCTGTACATGGCTCTGAATGGAGTTTGAATCAAAGTTAGCACTGAAGAAAAGTTGGTTTTGGCCTATAATTCATACTGTAAAGATTTCAATAATTTCTTTTTACATGGTATTTGACTTGCCATATACAACTGCTCTTAAATATGGTATTATATATAGGCAACCTGAACTAAGATTTTAATAGCAATTTATTTTTATATTAAAAATAGCATGTGCCAATAGTGGGTTAATGTCTTTAGTTTCCATTAACATTGTTAATTTTTTATGTATGAAATTCTGAAAACTCAAATTTGTAAAGAAGTTGATTTTTATTGTCATTTTGACATATTTATAGGGTGCTAAGTTATATTTTAGACAAATTTGTAGTTTTATGCAAAATTTAAAGTAAATTTGAAGAAAAACTTTACCAAAAACATAATTAAATTTGTTGTCACTATTGTGCCTTCTGTTCTTATTTGTACATAACAATAAGGTTGTTAAACATATACTTAGATCTCCAGATCATTTTTGTTTCTTAATAATCACTTAGTTAGCTCTCATGAAAAGCATTTTGAGTTTATACTAGATTCAGAACCAATTTTTTCAGATTTGATTATCTGCCTTGGATTAAGTTGATAATTTATTTTATTGTTAAAGCTGTATTACCTAATGTTACTAGCTAAATAAAATGCTGGATTACAGATTGTAGGAATACATCTAATGTACATATTGTATTCATCCGGATTAGAAAATAATGCAAGAAAATAGATGTTCGGGTAATTTTGTCATTTAAAAATAGTTTTTTTTAGTAATTAATCAAAAATAAATGTGTTAAAGCTGCATGATTATTCCAGATATCACAACTATTAAAACCTCCAACTACAGTAGGCTATAAATAAAATATAGTCAGGAATATTGGTGGCTGCCAATGGTTTTGATGGTTCATTATGAAAATCAGCATGGCCGATGGATTTGAAATTCCCACACCTGGTAACTTGAAGACACCCACACCCAGCATACAGGATTTCCTCCCAACACTAATGTTCAGGACATTAAGTCATTACTTCATACAGGTACAGTCATGTTTGTGTTTCCTTCCTCAGACAGTGTATTTTTTTAATACTGATATTTCTTTGATGTGCCTGTTAAGGTCTTCATAATCTAGGGGTCAATCAAGTGCATGTGTTTTAATGGCATTCTTTAAAGGGGTAGAGGTACTCTGACTATCTTTGTTGTCTCTACATATATACCTGAGTACACACACCCAACTGAAAGTAAATATCTTCAGGAGTTTTATTTTAAAACATTTTGTTGTTTAATATGACATATTGCATTTGTACAAAACTATATGCAATATATATGCTTTTTGAGGTGTACATTATATTAGGTTGCACTGTAGAAACAACAGTTTCAGTGAGGTTGTCAGTTTATGTCAGAATACACCAGATCCTGGTTGTCATAAAGACACATAGCTGGACACTTTTTGAAAAATGTATGTTATCAGTATAGGTAGTACTATACCAAATAACTTCCGGCTGGGTCGAAGTTCGAGATGCACCCAACTTTTGATAGAGAAGTGAACACCACAAGTCCTGTGATTGGTTATAAATGTGAGTGTGTTGGTTGTAAAAAATAATAGTTTCATCTGGGTAAAATAAATGTGCAATTTTATTTCATCTAGTACCAATGTGTCAAGTAGCCTTGTGCTTGAAACATGTATGGGGTACCTGTAAAAAAAAGTACTAAAATTTTGTGCGAAACTAGGGTAGTCATAGACGCTACCCGTTATCTCAGAAACGAGCAGCTTGACCCCCATTTTTTTCTGATTCACTTTAAGTGTAAGGGGTGGTAGTATTTATATCCGTGGCGTTTATGTCGGTTGATACATTGCAGGTAGGAGTTTTAGCCGCATATGTTACTATTGTCGTCTATGGAATATGATTTGGTAGTATACACCCTTTACAGACCAAGTGTCGAAATACCTCACAGAGAGAACATATGATAACTATGGTTTAAACAACTTCCAGATCAGGTTGCCGGGGTCTGGATTGAAAATTAACGTTGCAGAAAGACACTGGCTTAAGATGTGATAATCCAGCTCAGATTTCAAGACATCACTTGCCGGATTTGTTTCGAGTTGTGCTGTGTCATAACCAGCGTTGTTTTGTCGACCCACATAGTCACGATCACGGGAAACACACACCTTCCCACCTACGTCATACTGAATTCTTAGGGGAATAAAAATAACAGTTAAAACTTGATACACAACTATCCACAAGCACCAAACACCTAGAGTTTGAGGATTTAAAAAAACATGGAACATGGAATAGGTGATTTTAACAATTCACCAGCCATATATATATATACATATTAGGGTAGCCAGGATTGTTTATTGGGGGTGGAGTGGAGATAGAGGGCACTGCTTTTACACATTTTATGGGGTGACATGCATTATACAAGTTGGTATTGTGAAAAAAGAGGTCCTCTTGTGCCCAATCCCTGGCTACCCAGATATGCCAGTGTATATATGTACAATTTAAAGTATATCAATCAACAGATTTTGGTTTCAATACAGGTACCTTTAGTAGTATTACTTGCATGGACAGTAGAATTGTGGTAATTATTTGCTAATGTCATATTATTTTAATAAGTTTTAATCAAATATAACTTCTAAGCATTGTTTTAGTAACATCTGACCCATGTTGCATGCAAACATCTTAAACACGATGAGATTTGTGTGCATTTTTGTAAAACCTACGAAAATGCGCATTCTGCTAGGAACCATTACACGTTGATTGTAAATATATTTGTCATTTTATTCTCTCTAAATTGCTGTTTAAATCAGTAAGTTGAAGAACATAATTTTGTTTTAGAACATGTCAAAACGTAGACACTTTAGAATGAGTGAAAACTTTTAAAGAAAAATGCCAAATATAGTTACTGGCCCTGTATTCATTTTATTTCGTTAAATTACTATGTATTAAAAATCATAAAACGTATTAACTTATCTTAACAGTTGATTATTAATTCAGTCAGTAAATTAACACTACAGGTGGTGCAATTTACTCTGATAGCTTACATTTCGTGTTTAATTAGTGTCATAAATATATGTTATAACTGGTATGATAGCTTACATTTCATGTTATAATTAGTATAACAAATATATCTGTTATAACTGGTTTTAAGGCTTTGCTTTGTTTGACAAATTGTTTTTCTAAAGTTGTTAAGAGCTTCTAGCAACCTGCTACAATACCAGGGAGCACAATTTACCATCTGAGTGTAGGATAAGGTTACTGTGCACACAGCTGGAAACACCCATGACCCTTGCCAGTGTCTGCCATCCAGAGATAATTTGTTATTGTTTACAATTACTTCCTGCTGCCAGTACATTTTCAAAGTATTAACAACACAGACCCAATTAGGTGTCTCAGAGCTGCTGCGAAATTAAACGTTTACTGTATGCTACGTGGACTCACTGCAAGATAACATTATTCTTGACTTGGATTCACACAATTTGTCACATATGCTGGGCTGTAAGAAAAACTGTTTATAAAATAGCTTGCTCTGATATGCTGTTTGGAGCTGTTTGTGTTCAAGTTCCAGAATAAATTAAATAGTTCTTCATCTAATTACATCATGATTTATTATTATTAGCAGACAAAATTTTCAAGGTTTATATTAAAACAAATAACTGCTTGCATCTAAAAGCAAAATATTTAGCAAAAGTTAAGTTTCCGATTTTTAAGTACATTTCAAAGTTTTCAGTGTAGTTTTCTCAGATTGAAGTGGAAAGGAGATAAGTGATTCTGGCACTAACCCCTCGATATATATATATAAAAAAACTGAGTAATGATTCTTAGCAGAATGCGCAAGATGTTTGCATGTAACATGGGTCAGATGTTACCGAAACAATGTTTAGAAGTTATATGTGATAAAAACTTACTAAAATAATATGACATTAGCAAATAATTACCACAAGTCTACTGGCCCTTAATTCATTTTGTTGAGTACATTTTAAATATGCAAGTAATACTAAACCAAAATCTATTGATTGATATACTTTAAATTGCACAGCTATGTACTGGCATATCCTGGTAACCAGAGATTGGACACAAGAGGACCTTGTCTTAATAAATATACCTCTTTGTTCACAATACCAACTTTTATAATGCATGTCGCCCCATAACATGTAAAAGCAGTGCCCTCTATCCCCACTCCACCCCCAATATAAAATCGTGGCTACCCTAAAATATATATATATAATATATATATATATATATATATATATATATATATATATACACACACGCCGTTAAGGTTTGTGGACTAGTTGGATATTGGCATGGATAGAAAAGAAATATTTAATGGCAAGCCAGCACATGATATTTTTAAACCATGCTTATCATATGTCCTGTTTGTGAGGTATTTCGACACTTGGTCGGTAAAATGCAGAAGGAAAATTGTTATCAGCATAGTGGCTACTCCAAGAAAACAGCGACAAGGTATTATTTATAAGCACTTCCCCGACAGGAAAGTAAATACCACAATCTTGAATGTACCAGTCCTGGGCACTGGTTGAAGTAAGATAAGAGCCGATGAGTCCACTAAGGGCAATCAATCATATATCCTATCGCATCTACCTGTACCACTGAGCTATGCTGACATGGGTGATTTACTGTATACAGGAATGAACTACTAGTCTTATTATATATAAATTGCAAATACATTGCGGTGACTGTAGATTAAAAATAAGATACATTTTCAGGTATAGTTTCATGTTTTGATTGTCAATGTTTTGAAAACATTTTAATGCGTTCATTGAATAAAGATTGTTGATTAAAATATTTAACAAACTGATGTTATAATAATGATAACAGTGAATGCTATTAGCCATAGTGAGACCAGTACTGGTGTAAACAATATCTAAATACAGTTTAATGCATTCGTCATCAGCATTGATCTGGTGCATGATTAAGTACAATGTTTGTCTAATGCGCTCATTGAATGATATGCATGTACACACATATATTTTATTTAAACACACTATAGCAGTAACCACTTTGTTATAATGACCAGAGATCCCTCATCATTGGAACATCTGGAATGTTACAATTATTCTAGTTAATGTAGTAATATCTAGATATTTTAGCCCAGAAAATATGTATGTGCATACATTTCAACTACTACAATGAACAATATTTAGTATTAGTATGCATATTTATTTTATGTCATTTACATAAAGGGGTCGCTTCTTCTAACCAATTAGTTATAATATGAACTGCCATGAACGGACTCGGATTTAAACAAAAGTGCTTGACCTTAATCTGCTAATTCATTTTAAACTATATGTCAAATATTATATAATGTCTATAAAATATACAATGACTAGAAAAGTTACAATCCTGTGATGATGCCTTCGAAATAATATAAACTAATTTCCCTCTATGCTAAGTAAATTAAACTATTTTATTGCGTATGGTCATAAAACATTTATCATCTTTGGGCCAGCATCCTTATTACAATAAACAATTCCCAGGCATTTTCATTTTAAATTGCAACTTAAATTTATTTTTTTATATAATATTCAAATTGTCTACACAATACAGACATAACTTGTTAATAATTATTAACTAAGGTTGTTGCATATGGGAGCCATGTTTAAAAAAAATATATATATAGAAAGGAATTTTATATTTAATGACACACTCAACACAACTACAGTTATGTGGTGTCAGACATGTGGTTAATGACCACAAATATATTTTAGAGGGGAAACTATGGGCAACTATTTTTTTTATTAGCACCAAGGGATCTTTAATATATGCATTGTCCCACATACAGAATAGTACACATCATAGTCTGTAACACCAGTAGTGAAACACTGGCTGGAATGAGAAATACATGTAGTCCAATTATTCCACTAACAGGGATCGATCCTATTCTGACCGCACATCAGGCCAGCACTTTACTACTGGGCTACGTCCTGCCCCCGGCAAATTAATTTAGTTATATTATTTTTCTCTAATACACATAGTAACTATTCAAACTAAAATAAGGGAAAATAACTTTCCTTTTGAACTAGTTTCTTTGTGTCTGTTCAGTTAATTTTCTCAACTGCGTGTTTCTTTAGTAGAACTAAATGGACTCCGCAGTCACTTCTGATTCAAGTATTTACATAACCGGCATTTATTCAGCAACTAGTTAACAACACAGACATTTTACCACATTCCAGATGTCTAAGCACTACACACTTGCCATTAACGTGTCACCTAGGATTCAATCTTCTCAGTTTACAGCCCACCACAATCCAGTGTTGTGAGCTAACATGTTATGTCTGTCAGCTATGGGTGATACTACAAAATTCTAGAGAGACAGAATAAGGTAGTGCTGAAAACATGGTTTTGGCCTTTTGTGGAAATAGACATAAAAGATAATTGGTTTGGGTTCTGATGTATAAAAACATAAATAAATGATTGATTTGAATGACATTGTGAAATGATAGTATATATTCCCATGACGCTGACAAGGTGATTAACTAATTTTTGTATAATTCATCATATAATAAACCCCTCGATATATATACAGTCGAACCTGGTCTAACGGTCACCTATATATAACGGTCACCTGCCTATAACGGCCACTATAAATCCCCCAATGCATTTCCTTCCTTATTTGACCTGTACATAACAGTCACCTATCCATAACGGCCAGCAGTCACTATTTTTCACCTAAAATCACAAGATGATCGTCGTGACGACAATGTTTTTTGGTTATTTTTTGTGCCTGGTTATGTCTTTACTTTTTCAATCATCTTAAAAATTATAAATAAAATGTGTTTATATGGTCATGTCTGTAGCTTTGGGTTTATTTTCCGTCAAAGTAAAGTTCCATTATAATTCTCTGATCATAATTGAAAAACAAACGGACACTCAATAACTTCCGTGACATGCAGTTATCGGTGGTGTAATTCGATTGGTTCTCAGCGTCCTCACTGAACAGTAGACCACTTCCCATTGGCTGTACATAATGTAATCTGTATGTATGGTCACTCTATTGATTCTCGAGAAACAAAACAAATGAGGTGTTATGTTAAGTGTCAGATTGTTTCTAGTCAGACATGATACGTAAATAAACATGAATTGCTGAAGGCGGCAGTCAGTAAAGATGCCCCGTGTTAGGATTATTTAATGACTCATGATCTTATTCAGCTGTAATCAACTGTCATCCCCCACTGAAGGATTAGCGGTGACACGAAACAAACAAACATGCCACATGGGTAATAACCTTCAATTAAACAAAATATCTTCTGAAAGTCAATGTCATTGTTTGCGAAATGTATTAACGAATACGTTTGCATGCAAAATGCCACCGACAAATCGTACTGCTTTAATGTTAGAACAGAGAATCGACGTTATTAACAAATCTGAGAAAGGCAATTTAAGTGTGCGAAAGATCACCGATCATTTTGGTGTAGGGCATTCTCAGATTAATTCTATTTTAAAAAGAAAAGCTGATGTTCTGGCCGATTTTGACACTGATGTTTCAGCCGTAAGAAAAAGGCAGAAGAAAGCAACAGGCAATGATGACATAAACAAGCTAGTGTGGGAATGGTTTAAAAATGCGACATCTAGAAGGATAAATTTGAGTGGGCCGTTGATTAAAGAGAAAGCACTTAAATTTGCCGAAGATTTGGGTGTCGATTCATTCAAGGCGTCAAATGGGTGGCTGGACTCGTTTAAACACCGACATAACATTGTTATGGGCACTATGAGTGGCGAGAGAGGTGATGTCAATAACGCTACAGTTAATGACTGGAAGGCAAAGCTTCCGACCGCATGCGAGGGATACACACCACAGGACATTTTCAACATGGACGAGACAGGCCTTTTCTACAGAGATACAACAAAGAGCACGTTCGAGGTTAAAGGAGAGGAATGTGCCGGTGGGAAGCAATCCAAAGAGAGGCTGACAGTTGTGTTGTGTGCCAGTATGACAGGGGAGAAGCTTCCGGCTCTTGTAATTAGGAAATGTAAAAAGCCACGTTGTTTTAAGAAAATAACGCCCGAGTCTCTACCTGTGATATACACAAGTAACAAAAAGGCATGGATGAACAGTGCTTTGTTTCAGTGGTGGATAGAAAAATTCAACCAAAAAATGAGACGTCAGAGTAGAAAAGTGCTTCTGTTTGTTGATAATGCGCCTTCCCATCCAACAGTAGAACTTTCTAATGTTAAACTTGCTTTTCTTCCTCCCAATACAACTTCCAAATCCCAGCCAATGGACCAAGGAATCATTCAGACCATGAAATTCAAATATCGCAAGCGTCAACTGCAGCACGTTATTTCTGCCATGGAACAAGATAAAAGCAAATGTGACACAGTTGTTAAAAGATATCATGTCCCCCAGGCCATTTATTGGATTCACAGTTCCTAGAAAGAAGTGGAATCTTCAACAATTAAAAGGTGTTTTGAAAGGTGTGGATTTCAGTCTGTCGAAGACAATACATCAAATGGAGATGGCAACGTTGAGGACGATGATGACGACGATGTACCCCTGTCCATCATAGCCAAGTCAAAGGAATTGTTTGGGATTGTTTGGGTTACCATTATATCAAGTTGCCAACTGTGATAAGCACATCAGAGCGTGTGACGAGTCTGTTGTTGATTGGGCTAGACCTGCATCGGTTCTTTTGAAAGAAATGGATAGCAATGAATCAGGCCAAAGTGATGATAGTGACGAAAATGATGATGGGAGTGATGAAGGCAAGATTGAAAGTAGGAAACAAAAGGTGTGTTCAATAACAGAAGTGGAGAAGTATGTTAGTTACTTGAAAGAGTTTGCTCTATTTCATGGTAGGTGTAACATGCTAAGCGCTACCATGGATATAGAAGAACATGCGTCTTCGATGTGAGTGGAATGCTATGGGAAGCAATCCAAAATTGGTGACTTCTTTAAAAAGTGAATGAACAAAATTGGTGTGTTATTTGTGTACTATCATTGTATTGTGTTGTATTGACATGGACAGTCTCATGTAATAAAAAAATCTTATTTATAACACATGTATGTCTTCTTTTTTTATGACAGTTTTGATATGTTTTAATATATGGGTTCTAATTTTGAACCTGTATATAAGGGTCACCTGTCTATAATGGCCACTTTTATCAAGTCCCTTGGGTGGCTGTTATATACAGGTTTGACTGTTTATATATATATATATATATATATATATATATATATATAACCAATGATATATCATGGATATCATGGAAAGGACAGAGAAAGTGTAAACTAATTGCTATATTTCTACATGCACAAAACTTTGGACTTAACTGTTAATCCAAATGGGAAAATTTCACAATATTTATAGTAAGCACTTGATACCAATCAAAAAACATGAAATAAACAGAATATACAAAAATCTGAAATGGAAAATTATCCATTTATTAATTTATAAAAGAATTTCAATTTAAATTACAATCAGTTTTAACAATGAATATATTTAAACCTTGTTTGCCGAAGGTGGACAGGCCTGCGTCGTCGATGTCAACACTGTGTATTTTGCAGAGCACATCAATCATAGTACTGTATATTGCAGAACGCTCAGCTGGCTCAAGTCCGGGCAATGCGTGATTTTTGAAAATTCTGCCAGGAACATAATCCATGATGTAGAATGGAGTTCCAAGAACACTGAAACAAAATGAAGCAGACAATAGTTATTAATAGAACCACAAAATGTTACAGCACTTTCTATAATACTTATATTATAGTACTGAATTCAGCCCTGACTTTTTTGTTAAATGCAACTGATACCAAAAGAAAAAAGGTATTCAATAATGTTGTTACAGAGGACTGAATTTACAAGAGGTGTCTTTCTTTTAGTCACATGTAACTTGCCTAGTAAACAGCTGTGTTCATTTACTAATTACCAAATTTTATTCATGTTTCACACTTACATACATGACATTAGGTCCCTTTTTTCCAATCACATATTTCTAATTTTGTGGATATCTTATCCATTTTAGACTTAGTATTTAAATGCTTTACTTTATCAAGGAAAAATAGCCTTCTACTGATCTGGCAGATCTCTGAATTTTAAGAATTCCCATTGTAGAAGTCTTCGCCACATCCAAACCCCCCCCCCCCCCCCCCCCAAAAGAAGCTAGATGTGCCATTGTAAATGGTAACCAACCTTTCATCGTCACAGAATGCGAGAGTCCTGGGGACAGGAACACCGTGCTCCATCACAGCCTTCATCACTCGGTACTCACGGTCAACCGCGTGAGCAGAAGGCAACAGCTTGCCTGGCTGTTAGGGAAATAAACCAAAATCCCACACACTTTAATATTTCAACAAAACATTATGCTAATTACATCACAAAAACTATGTCAAGGCCTAGACCTAAACCAAGACCAGATTAGACAGTTAAGATAGACAGACCAAGACCTAGACAAGATTAGACAGGTAAGATAGGACCTAGACCTAGACCAAGATCAGATTAGACAGGACCTAGACCTAGACCAAGACCAGATTAGACAGTTAAGATAGATAGACCTAGACCTAGAACAAGACCAGATTAGACAGGACCTAGACCTAGAACAAGACCAGATTAGACAGGTAAGATAGATAGACCTAGACCTAGAACAAGACCAGATTAGACAGGACCTAGACCTAGAACAAGACCAGATTAGACAGTTAAGATAGATAGACCTAGACCTAGAACAAGACCAGATTAGACAGGACCTAGACCTAGAACAAGACCAGATTAGACAGTTAAGATAGATAGACCTAGACCTAGACCAAGACCAGATTAGACAGGACCTAGACCTAGAACAAGACCAGATTAGACAGGTAAGATAGGACCTAGACCTAGACCAAGACCAGATTAGCCAGTTAAGATAGATAGACCTAGACCTAGAACAAGACCAGATTAGACAGTTAAGATAGATAGACCTAGACCTAGACTAAGACCAAATTAGACAGTTAAGATAAACAGACCTAGACCTAGACCAGATTAGACAGTTAAGATAGATAGACCTAGACCTAGACCAGATTAGACAGGTAAGATAGATAGACCTAGACCTAGACTAAGACCAAATTAGACAGTTAAGATAAACAGACCTAGACCTAGACCAGATTAGACAGGTAAGATAGATAGACCTAGACCAAGACCAGATTAGACAGTTAAAATAGATAGACCTAGACCTAGAACAAGACCAGATTAGACAGGACCTAGACCTAGACCTAGACCAAGACCAGATTAGACAGTTAAAATAGATAGACCTAGACCTAGAACAAGACCAGATTAGACAGGACCTAGACCAAGACCAGATTAGACAGTTAAGATAGACCTAGACCTAGAACAAGACCAGATTAGACAGTTAAGATAGATAGATCTAGACCTAGACTAAGACCAAATTAGACAGTTAAGATATGGAGAAAACTTGAGGTGTTTTCTCTTTTATAGATACAACACCTGTCCTCATAACTAGTGTCCTCATAACTAGTGCATATTCCCTACGATTAGTAGACTGGTCCAAAATCCCAACCGCCAGTGGGATGGCTTAAATTATTCCACTGTATACCCTTCCTGTTCCGGTCACATGATTACAACTTCCTTCTTTTCCCTGAGCGAATCGCACGGAGAACTGGAAGAGGAGAGAAGGGTGGGAAATCATTCCATGAGGACAGGTGATGTATCTATAAAAGAGAAAACACCTCAAGTTTTCTCCATTTCTTTTCAATATCACCTGTGCTCATAACTAGTGCAGCATTCAACAGATGGTGGCGGGTTCCATACTCCGAAGATGCAAAAGTCTTCACCCCATGGACCAGTAAGAACTGACAGTGGAAGAAAACAAGCCAACCAAAATTAGCCCATCTTCCAACGATGCATGCCAACCAATATCCATGCTGTTAGTATTGGTAGTGGGAAGGAAGCATCCGTCAGTAGTGTGGATGAACGAAGTCGTGAGTTACAAAAAGGGTCACAATTCATTCTCCAACAAGGAAGTTCTGAAAGGTGGGCAAGCGACACCACCGCGGATGCAGGTGTTACGTAACCAACCAACCAACAATTGTATACCAACGGAAACAAATATGGTGGAAGCATCCATCAGAACATTAAACCAACAAAAACCCAATTTTTTCTTACTAGTAAAACAGTGGAGAAGTTAGTTCAAATAATAGGAAACAGGTCGTTAGTGTGCAGTGCATTAACTAACTAGTGTTATCCATACAAAAAGTCTTGACACCAACCAGTGCAAAACTTCAGCAAGGTGTGCAAAACAATTTGTCAAATGAAGTCCTCACCTGTCGATTCCGTAGACATCAACGACGACGAGGACGACCAGAGTTAACCAATGTTTGAGCTGCAACCACCGGACCCAGATGATGGAATCCCTCTACATCTTCAGTTGATACATCTCGCAGATAATAGTTAGCAAAGATGGAATCGGTGGCCCAATAACACCCGGATACAAACTGGATACCGGAGTGTTACAATGCAGCGACATAGTAGCGGCTAAGGCACGCAGTTCATGTGGGTTAGAAGCCAATGATGCAGGTAATCCAGCTGATTTGTAGGCACACAAAATCATGGATCGGATCCAAGTAGACACTGTGTTTTCAGTAATGTCTTTTAGATGTCTCTGATTACAAGAGAGAAACAATCTCTTTCGATGTTTGCGAAAAGAGGCAGTTTTCTCCAATACAGCTTAAGAGCTCGAATAGGACACAATGACAAGTCCTCCACATCGTGTGAACCCACGATAGACGAGAGTTCTGTAACATCATAGGTACGCGGACATTGATCAGGCAGTTGATTTTTAGCAACAAAGTTCATCAAAAGTCCCAATGACACTGAAGCGTAATTGCGATTAAAATGCACCATGTCCACATCTAAGGCATGTATTTCCGATACTCTTTGTGCTGTAGCGAACCCGAGCAGGAATACCGTCTTCCATGTCCAAACCTCTAAGGAGGCTTCCGCAACAGGCTCATAAGGTGCTTGAGATAAGGCTCTCAGAACTAAATTAAGGTCCCATTTCGGAGGACAAAACCTCTGAATTTGATCCTCGTGCTTAAATCCTTTAATCATGGTATGAATTTCAGGAACAGCAGCTAATTTAGTACTGGTGGCCGAGTCACGAACCGCTGCAATAACTGAAACATATCCCGTAATCGTAGATCTTTTCAGTTTCAATTGTGACCTGAGATATAGCAAATCAGCAAGTCTTTCCACACAACTAGTCTGAGGTCTTAGTTTTTTTCCAAGGCACCATTGATGAAAGCATAACCAGCGCACATTATATGCAGCAGCTGTAGAATCTCTGTGTGCTTTCAATATCGCTGATGTGGTTTGTGAAGTGAATCCCTTCTTCCTTAAACCCTCGGAGATAATGTCCACGCGTGTAGTTGATACAAGCTAGGATTTGGATGATGCTGTCTCGACGTGGGATGTATCAAGAGACGATCCCAATCTGGTAGCGGTAGTGGATCTGGTTCCGCCAGATGTAGAAGGTCTGGATACCAAATTCGGCTTGGCCAATTTGGAGTGACGAGAAGTAATCGGCAATGGAACTCCTGAAATAGCTGGAGAACTTGTGGTAGTAATACTGGAGGCGGAAAAGCATACGCGTCCAGATTGTTCCAACTGATGGCTAAGGCGTCGAGCTCCAGTGCATTTGGATCCGGTACCGGCGACACGTACAATCTTAGTTGATGATTGAATCGAGTTGCGAATAGATCGACATTCGGGGTCCAGAGTCTTTGACAAACCCACCTGAACGCTTCAGGATTGAGCATCCACTCGGTGCTCTGAGGAGCGGACGGTCTGGACAATGTGTCGGCCAGAACATTTGACACTCCTGGGATGTGTCTTGCTCTGAGGTGTAACGGAATGGCATCCATCATTTTGAACAGCCGATAAGTCAGATAAGAGTAGGCTGCTGGAATGAGTTCCCACCTGGCGATTGATGTAAGCTGCCGCTGTCACATTGTCAGTTGCTACCATCAGTGTTGCGTTTATCAAAAGATGACACCAATGAAGTATCGCCTTGAACACTCCCAGAAGCTCTAGCACATTGATGTGAAAACTTGATTCCTCGGCAGACCACAGCCCTGACGCTGTCTGACTGTTGAGATGTGCTCCCCAACCTTCTCTTGAGGCGTCCACAAAAAGATGGCGAGTCACTTGGAATGGCATCAAAGAGACTCCTCCTAAGACGTTCGACGGAGTCAACCACCATTGTAGACTGTGTCGAAGATTGTCAGGTAGAGTGATCAACAGACTGGGGTTGTTCAATACTATGTACGGATTCAGGAAGACTTGTAACCATCGTAGCTGTAGGCGGTCCCATAAAGTCAAGTCCTGGGCTGAAGTCAACAGGCCCAGAAGGCTTTGCCACATATGGAATGTCACAGGTTCGACTAGCACTTTGGATACAGCCAACTGAATCTGGCTCCATCGGTCTGCAGGAACCTGAAGGAGTCCCAGATCTGAATTCCAATAAATTGGAGATTCTGCGTTGGTAGCAGTAGAGACCTTCTCTGGTCGACAATCCATCCGAGACGGTTCAAGAACTGACATACGTAGCTGACTTGGCCCACTAACTTCGTCTTGTTCTGGCACTTCAAAAGACAGTCGTCCAGGCATGGGTAAAATGATATACCCTGCTGATGAAAACCCGCGCCATTGAGGCTGTTATTCTTGTGAACAGCCAAAGAAGTACCGAAATGCCAACGGCAAAACCATCCATTCATAGTACACTCCCTGCAATACGAACCTGAGATCCAACTCTGACAACACAACAGTGAACGCAGTGAGAGGATAAACCGCACTGGACCATAGTAAATAGTCGCGGTAAAAAAGAAAAAACAGCGTGATGGCAACTGAATAACTTCTGGAGCCAGAGGAAGTAGCAACTGACTGGCAACACCACCGGATGTAGCGATCGATCTGCCGAATGTATCGGTAAAGTCATCGAACAACCACCGGACCAACGCATTCTGTCGTCAACACCAACCCGGTACGCATGTAACGTCGAATCGATGCCGTAGCACAACTGACTGTGTGGCCCAACAGCAACAGCGGCAAACCGACAATCGACAGGAAACTGGAAAACAGTTTGTCATCAGGCGGAATGTCTGTATCAACCTCGGAGCGAGACATATCGTCGAAGGTTCCATGCGACTAATATTTCATAACAGCAGCAAGTCAAACACGCATAGTAATATGAAGTAAGAACACCGTATCCTTAACCACAGATGAAACTGGATCATCATGTGGAAATTCGTCATAAGGCGCACATAAGCAGACCAACGGACAGAAAGGCAGTCGCTGGAGATGGAGACCATGAAAAGGCGCGTCGGAATCCCCCAGGAACCTGGAAGCGAACATCAAATGAAGATCGGTGACAACGGTCCATGAGACCCGTGATAGGCCATAAAGACCGACTGCGTGCACGGTTCCGGTGAGACGACTCAGTGACCTAGACCTAGAACAAGACCAGATTAGACAGGACCTAGACCTAGACCAAGACCAGATTAGACAGGTAAAATAGATAGACCTAGACCTAGAACAAGACCAGATTAGACAGTTAAGATAGATAGACCTAGACCTAGAACAAGACCAGATTAGAAAGGACCTAGACCTAGACCAGATTAGACACCTGGGTGTTATAGTCTGTTTCAAATTACATAAGTTTTGCAGTAAAATTGTAAATACATCTCATATTTCTATCTATAACAGGTCATTTATTGTCATTTTTTGTACTGGTTGTTTGGATACCGTAACAGGTCATAATAATACGGACACATTTTTATGGTTTTTATTCCAAGGATTTTCATAACTAATATATAAGACTGGAAAATCACCTGAGTATAATTTTGATTAGTACTTTAGGCACTATTCTTATGTTAGAATAAGACTACCAACTACCAGCAGAAAGTTGGCCAACTTTCTGCTGTCACGACTTCTACTAGTCCAGTTGCTAGTTTGAGTGCTTGTACAACTCAATTTTTGTTGTATACAACTTGTACGATGGTAGTCATATCGGATTAAAAAATTTAATTGGGCACGACATTTGTGCTAGTCTGAGCTCGAATTACAACTCAATGCAACACCAAGTCGTTAGTCTGAGCGCATTCACAACTCAAAGCAACCGTTGAGTTGGCCAACTTTCTGCTGGCAGTTGGTAGTCTGACACGAGCATAATTTTCATGCCTGGAATCTCATCATAGTATACTGTACTAGATCAGCGTTACTTTTATGACCTTAATAAAAGCGGACACTAACATATAGAAATGTACACATGATATACACGATACGCATGTAAACCTTGTAAATATGCAAACCGATATAATAAACTTACAGGCTTTTTCCTGAGCACAATCTTTTTACCTCCATATTCAATGAGGTACGTAGGATTTGACTGGCCATGTTCAAAACATCTAACAATGGGTGGATCTACAAAATTAGTGGAGAAGTATTATTAACAAGAATTCAGGTATCAAAACAATAAAATGTGTTTTAAACAAGAGTCACAAAGAACGAAACACACAATTATAACTCGGACCAAGGTATAGAGTAAACATTAAGCAAGAACTATAATAAAATATAGTTAGAAATCTATACTTTAAAATAACATAGTTGAATAAATGATATATATATTTTCCTCCAGTATACAAATGAATTTGACTGTTATGCATAATTATGCAATACTTCATGCATTAATTGGCACCTCAAACAGGTGATTTTGTGGAAATCTGCCATGACAACAGCAGAGAAAAGAGAAGAAACAAATTTCCTAATCATATATCTGCGTCAGTCAGGTATATACTATAACCCTCACTGTAAGTACATGAGTATTGAAAAGTCACAGTATATAGTAGAAAATCCAGAATCGATGAACATCAGTTGTGCTTATACTAAAACCCATACGGTTTACTACTATTTGTTTACTGCGATACCTCTCATACCATTGAAAATTAACATTAATATCAATACTAGGCAGTTGGCCTTTCCACATTTCCACCAGATTATCGACAAGATTTTAACACATAGGAATCACGTAACTCTTTATCTTTCATCTGGTAAGAAAACTGCAGTTTTGGGTCAAGCCAGTGGTTTAATTTGTGTTGTGTACATGAAAGATGACAGTGTTTGTTAAATGAAATCAATGTTTGCAGCAATCCATCTCAGTTGAAGGAAAATTTTTGTTGCAGTGAATTAAGTTCATAATCAAATTATAATTTCACAATTTTTGCATACCTTTCTTTTGCAAACATATGTTATAAACAAATGATGCACTTCACAGAAAACCAAACAACTAATGATGTATGCTGCACACACTACATACATGTACCTGATGAATGTAAATTCAGTTCCCAGTTTAAGTATTCAGTCAGTTTATCCACTGGAAGAGCCAAGCGTTTTGGAACAGTGGTAGTGTCGTCTGCAAGAGCACGTAAACTGATTCCAAGTTCCAGTTCCAGATCTTTTATCATCTGGTCAGCAGATGTAACCTTGAAATAACAAAATAAAGGAAGGTTTGCTTAATGACATCAGAGCACATTGCTTAATCAATTGTTGTTCAGGACTTAGATCTCACTAATTTGGGCACTTCATTCATTCATTCATTTCAACTTATTTTTGTGTTTATATCTAATAAAGGTTCAAGCATGCTGTCCTGGGCACACACCTCAGCTATCTGGGATGTCTGTCCAGGACAGTGGGTTAGTTATTAATGGTTAGTGAGAAGTCAGTGTAGTGGTCTTACACCTACCCAATGAGTCGTTAAAACTTGCTCTGAGTGGGAGTCGGTACAGGGCTGCGAACCCAGTACCTACCAGCCTTATGTCCAATGACTTAACCACGACACCACTGAGGCCTGTAATTTGGGCACAAAGGGTTTTTGTCCGTTCTGAAAACGCTGATATCTTGTTAATATAGTAATGTTATCACCAACTTTTCTCCACACACAGACATGGAGATCCACATACAGACATGGAGATCCACAAACAGGCATGGAGATCCACACACAGACACGGAGATCCATACACAGACACGGAGATCCACACACACATGGAGATCCACACACAGACACGGAGATCCACACACAGACACGGAGATCCACACACACATGGAGATCCACACAGACATGGAGATCCACATACAGACATGCAGATCCACACACAGACATGGAGATTAGTAGAGTCTAGGCAATACCTGGACTGAAATATAACTAAAAAGTTTGGTTTGTTTAATGATACCTCTAAAGCAGCACTGATTTATTAGTCGGCTATTGGATGTCGAACACTTGGTAATTTTTCAACACCTAGTCTTAGAGGAAACCCGCTAATGAAACCTCAGATGAAGGGGTTACAATTGACACACATCCTCCCCAGAGTTTGAGAAAAGAAACCTGCACCCGTCATGTCATATATACTTCTAATCATGACTTATGATTAGATTAATATTATACCTTCCTTTGTTGGCAGGCAGAAAATTAGAAGCATAGCTCTTAACATACCAGTTATGGAGCACTGGTAAAGAAGGAGAAGTAAAAATTCCAATGGATCTACCTTGGTGGAAGAATCCTGCAATTTGTTTTCACGACTGAATTAATGTTAACATTTCTATTCAAAATTCAGGCAGTAGAAGCATTTTTTATTCAACATTCGGAGCTATATTAAATTCTACAGTGACTGCCGTAAACACTGTGGCATTCCTCATGTTACCTTAATTGTTTTCATTCCCAAACTGGTGGCCGTTTTCAAATTCCGTCCAATATCATCAAGAAAAATGGACTCTGATGGGGTCACCTTGAGTCTGTCCAGACATATTTCATATATCCTCGGATTTGGTTTTCTTACACCCTCCACACAGGATTCGACTACCTTTAATAAAGGAAAGGAATGTTCACAACAATTCAGCACGTTTAACCCTTATATATAGTCTTTGAGAGAAAACCCACTACATTTTTCCCATTAGTAGCACTCTTAAAATTCATGATTGCTGAATTTGACAGATGGCAGAGCTGGCCCTGTAATTTGTTTGAGGAATTTAGCACCTCTCCAGCAACCAACACACAGGATAGTACAAATCCCAGCCTTTGTCATACCATTTGTTGAGCACTGGCTGGAATGAGAAATAGCCCAATAGGCCCAATAACTGGGATCAATCCTAGACCAAAAGTACAAGGCAATAAACACTTTACCAATGGGCTATGTCCTACCCCCAAATGAATGAATAAATGAATGAATGAATAAATATTTAATGACATTCCAGCATAAAACTACAAATCAGCTACTAGTTGTCAAACAAATGTAAGTGTATGAATATGATTACCCAGATGACATAAAAAAAAAGACCTGTACCAACTTACCACATCAAAAATTGACTTTTCCACTGGCAGTAGGGTCTCTTCATTATTGACAAACCAGTTGTTGGTTAGCAGGGCAGTTTTAAACCCACTGGCTCTGACACGTTTTATGACATCTACGACCTGATCATATGGGCGCAATGTTGGTGCGGACAGGTCCAAGATGAATTCAGACATATCAACATCATAACCAATCTGAAAACAGAAACTACAGAAATCATCAAATGAAGGGCACTCTTTAAGATTCAGAATAAAATATTCCAATTCAATGTTACACTGCAAACCAATATCTTAAGCAAGAGAATATTTAATGGTATCTGAAAACATAATTATTAAATATCATCTCTGGGCTTGAAATAGGAAGCCAAATATGGCCTGCTATGTTATAAAAATAGCAGGTCAAAAGAAGTATGTCCTGCTAAGAAAACATTATGTCCTGCTGGAAGTAGACAGCAAGTGGTGATGGTAGGGTTTGGGATAGTGTGTTGAAAATTATTATTTCTGAGATGTATTTCAGAGCATTATGGAATTAAAATATTACAACAGAATCATGGGGTAATAGTAGATGTGATCATTCTATATACATCTCTCTTTTTAAAAATGACCTGCAATTTGGGGGTTTTCAGGGGGTGGGTGGGTGAGCAGGTACCAGGTGAATTTATATTTCAACTAGGTCTAAAAAATGTAATGTAATTTGCTTTTTGCAGGCTGCTATTTCAATCCCTGCATCTTGGAACATGATCTAACCATGATTATTATCCACATGGTTCAACATAATCGGGTTTATAATAATCATACGAAGCACACGTGTAATAACAAGTGTAATGACGTAATTTTGGGAAGCGATGTCATAACATGACGTTGCTTTCCCTATCCTAGTCCAAACTGTACATGTGAAATATGATGTCATTTTGTCCTCTTCTTCTAGTTGTGATTGAATTTTTTTTTAGATGGCCCTTGTTATTCATAAACAAATTTACAAAAATCCTGACACTTGTTTCGTAAAATCAGTACAACACACAAGCTCATATAATAATCTCTGTTTATGAAACATTTTCTCAATCAATGTCCTCATAAAAACTTTAAAGTTTGCTTTGTTTAACACCACCAAAGCATTTTGATTAATTAGTAACTGGCTACAGAATGTCAAATAGTTACACATGAAGTCTTCAGAGGAAACCTGCCATATTTTTCCATTAGTAACATAGGATCTTTTATACATGAGCCATCACATGGGAAAACCTACAACTTGGCAAAAAAAAAAAGGTGTTTTCTTTTTTTTGGTGGTAAATAACAGGTAATAACCTTAAAAAACTAAATCTCAGGTATTTGGGCTCTACTTAATTATATCTTGTAAACATACAGCATTAATGATGTCACTTTTTCAACATCAAAATAGACTACGTCAAAATGAAACTTCAGCGTTATTACCCTATTCTAGGTTACTTCCCACCCAATTTCAATAAAATCAGCTGATTTGGAATTGGTTTCATTCTTCGGTTGGTAGACGACATGTTGTATCCGGGTACTTGGGGCGGACAAAAGGTCAAATGATTTTATACAGGTAGTGTTTCTGTTGAGACAAATGTTTTCGCTGCTCCATTTAAGCGGGGCGGCCGGCCGCTATTGGATTTTGCTGTCTCATTTTCATGTTTTGCCACCCCCTTTATTTTTTCTCCACCCCTCTTTATTTTCCTGCATCCTAATATATTTTACAGCACCCAGCTCTGCCATTTCAAATTGCACTTTTTTTTTTCCACACACTGAAAAAACTGAATTGATCAGTCTGCACACTGGACATCAAAGAAAACAAGCTGCGGTATGTACAAAAATGCAACTGAGCAAAAACTTCAGTAGGTTATGATAGTTACTGTAACGAAATTTAAAACTATTTTAACAGCCTCTATGGTGTCCAACACTAGTATTCATTTGTATATTTAATAAAAAAACAATTAAAGTTGTATTTTATTTGAGCAATAAAACCACTTTATTTTTGGCAATCTCTGACTGAGAACAGCATGTCAACTTTTACTTCCGCGTTTACATGTGACGTCAAACTTTGAACCACGTTTACTTGGTTTCTGACGTCAGCTAAGTTGTAGGTTTTCATGTGTGACGGTTCGTATGTACTTTCCCACAGAAAAGAAAGCACAGCCTTTGATGTACCAGTTGTCACAAGCTGGATGGAATGGGGAAAAGCCCAATGGGTTTGCCGAGGTGGTTTGCCGCTATTAATCAAGCACATCAGGAAAACGCTCTACCGACTGGGCCAAATCTCACCACCAGTGTCCTCATTTGATTACATGTAAATCAAATGCTTATCAAATAAAATGACTTTTTTTTTTATTGATGATTTTAATTTTATGATTAATGGTAAACTTTGTTTTGTCTAACAACACCACTACGGTATACTGACAGGTTTTCTGCCAGAGGGTAAAATGGGTATGGCGCCATACCCAAAATATTTGCTGATTTCTTTTTTTAAAGTTAACCTTTTGACAAAATTCTTTAATCTTATCATTACTGTATGATTTTCTTAACCCTAACCCTAACCCATTTTATTTCTGGAGGAGGCCCCCTATATCCCCTGTTGACTGTTGTTGAATTCAATTCCACAGTGCCATACCCAAAAATATATTTCTGGCAGAAACACTGTCTGATTTAATAATCATCAGATATTGGATTTCAAACATTTGGTAATTCTGACATTTAGTCTTAGAGAACAAGCTGTTGTAGCACATCACGGTCATGGGCACAGGTGTTGACTTTCACCGGCTCCTGCATCCAGGACAGTACATTTTTCCATTAGTAACTAGGGATTTTTTTATATGCACCATCACACAGACAGGATAGCACATACCAAGGCCTTTGATAAGCCAGTCGTTATGATTAATGGAAGCCAAACTTATAAAACAAACATAAATACAACAAGTACTTTTTATCAATATTTTGATAAACAAATATAATATTGACCTGTTGACATTTGGAGGATGTTAAGAACACATAGAACTTGAATTAGCATGTACAAAATAACACGACAAGGTCCATAATTACATAATATGCATAACTAAAATAACTCGCTAAATAGTACAAAAGTTCACCTTTGCAGAGCACTCGGCACTAAATTCAGAAGCAAATTCTGGTAGAGTCAATTTCCCGCTCTCCAGTTTGCCCCAGGCCCCTTTTTCTCCACCAGATACAATCAGATTCACTACAAAACCTTGAGGTAAGTTCTTAGAAGCTTCAAAATCTGGTGATAAAAAAAAAAAATTAAATAAATAAACTTAACAATAACAATGCAAATAATGTGTAAAATTCAAAGATTGTTATTCAGAGACCTCTCTATTCTTACACTTTCATTCAAGACTACAATGAACTAGATGTGTCACGTGCTCTGTGGATTCCACACCCCCTGCTGGGGGGAATAATCACATCTTATGGAAAGCTGTTAAGAGTATCGCATTGCGTACACTGGGTCATGGGCAACCGTGATTTTGGTGTATGGCGATGTGGTACAGAAGAGGACAAGGAGGGATAGGAAGAGGAAAAGTGTGCTAGGGCCAGCACTGGGGGAGGGGGCCAAACTGGGCTCCTTCTGTTGTACTGATCTAGGCCTAGTCTACACCAGCGAGAGACCGACCAAACCACCTTTGCCAGACAAGACTTAGTTACTGGCGAAGTCGGAGATTAAATCCGGGATGGGCGTGCCAGAACCTTTAGTAGATATGGGCATGTTAATACAGTTCCAGTACTCAGGGACAAGTAGGTCAACAATAATTTTGTAATAGAGGCTATTGCACTCTTCACAATTTGTCTAAGGCTATTTAAGTAGTGTCTAAATCGCTGCACATTTTTTCCATGCATCTGAAGAAATTATTATGAAATTTTTCATACAGTTTTGACTTTTATAAGTACTTGAACATTTTAAAGGTTTTGACTTTAGACGTACTTAATATTTTAATGAGATCATTTATTGTATGTTTGTGCATATTAACTCTGAATGGCTGGGATGTGGAGGTGGACAGTGACAGAAGTTGAAAGATAGCAGTTGCCAGATCAGGAAGAAATGAAATGGAATTCAAAGACGAGAAAGAAAAGGGGGCAAAAACTCCAAGTGGTTTTGGCAAACAGAGGGGTTAAAGTATGCCGGTTTTGCTACCACCCTGTTGACTTACGATGGAACTGAGCTGCAGGTGATGGTATTATAACTCCACCCATGTCAAAAATAACAGCCTTGATCTTGTTGTCATTCTGAACAGCAGATGTCGTAGACAAAGAAGCATGCCTGAGTTTGGTAGTACCACTCCTCAGTGCAGATCGAGACATCAGGCACAGTAGTCTTGACATCATAACATCCTGTAAATAGGTTAAGCATTAGTATCATCTAATGTAAACAAACACTGAATTTAGGGATATTTTATTTTTTTAGGATTCTGCCAAAATCACAAACATGATTTAATATAGATATCTGAGGATTCCATCTCATAATCTTACACTTCAGACCTAAAATCTGGGATTTGCAGAAGCATGGTATCCTACTGAATTCGCAGCCTGGTAAGCATCACACACCACATGAATAAGGCTTTTTTGGATAGGAATGTCAATAGTGGGTCGAGCACCAAACACTTGGAACCATATTTGACTGGTACCATCATCTTCTATCACTTTAGATTCATCAAACATTAGGTGCAAAAACCAGTCTGAACATGCCTCATGATTAGTCAGAGAATTATCAACCTATATTATGTACCATCCAAAAATGTTTTTTGTAAATAATTTCAGTTTTGTCTGACATAAGAACAAAAGTAAGTGTTTTTTCTAAAAAGTACCATTTTTGTGTCCAATTCAGAAAACAATCAGCTCAGAAATAAACAACGTGTAGCAAATTCCATAGCATGAAAATAAGCATTCCCCGTGGGACAGACTATAAAAGTATGTGGTGAATGCTGGTCAACTCGCCCCCTACCAACTTGCCCCAGTGCTTGGACAACTCGCCCCAAACTTTACTGTCCGTAAATAATTGTGACAAAATTAAAAATGGATTTTTACAATTTTGGTGTCATTTTATTTATTAATACAGTGAAACTCTGCTATTACGACCACTTATTAAATGGTTTTATATAAGTGAGATCCTAACATCGAATAAACAAACAATGAACTGTCAAGCCTATTTTGACATTTTTGAGTTTGTCCCTCATTTCCATAAAAGAATAATCAGGCAAGGCTTCTGGACTCTTGACTGGTGTGCATATTCAACAATATTTAATGCACATTATTGCTTAAAATATTGGTATATTAATTAATAAAATGATAATGATATGAGTTGACTAAACAGTGGGGTGAGTTGAACAACCGCTGGGGAGAGTTGTTAGGCGGCGTGTTGGTTTTGAGGCGAACTGACCTACTCCCTATGTGGTTCAAGATTTAAGACACTGTATTTTAGACGAAAGTATTTGACAATTGTTTAAGAAAAATATGGCTTGAACACACAAGTTACTAGTTAATCAAGATACACGTTTTGGCCTGTTATTTATTATTGTGATATTTATTGCTGGTCCATTAAGGTCGACGACAATCACTTTTCACATCCTTGTTTTGGCTTCATACACAATAAATATATATCTCACAATAATTTCACTTGAAATCAATATTTCGTAAAACTACTAAAAGGGTACAATTTTTTAATCACAAGGTTTTCTTCAAACACTTTCAAGTTCATTAGTAATGTACAAACAAAAACATTTCAATAGCAATTTTGCATTGGAATTTTTTTAACATTCTTAAAACATAAACGTCATATATCCAGTTTTTATGGTTATTGTAAGGAAATGCAAAGTGACGTCATTGGAATACTGACGTCATTCAAATTCAAAATTAACTATATTATTACATTATTTCGCCACATTAAAGCTGCACACCCTAGTTCCATCCAGCGAAAATAAATTATAATTTGGTTAATCTACAAACCTGTAACACACTTAGATCACGTTTTTATCAAATGGAGTGAAAAGCAGGTTTTATATCGATAAATACCATGGGAATCCCCATGTCCCAATTGCTTGAAATAATTTTGAAAGTTAGTATTTTGATGTCACCGGTAGATGTCACTCGAAGCACAACAATGCCTACGTCACGACAAATTTCACAGACCTGGGGTGCGTTTCTTTCACCTCTCCTGGACATGTTCCAACTGTTCTGTCCTGGTTGTATCCCCTCTCCAGATATCGTAAGACTTGGCAAAATTATTGGTTTTAAGGGTTTGTAACATTTTGTATTGAGACACTTACTTGTCTGAACTTTATTGTTACTGAAAATGTTCACGAACTGTGAAGAAAAATCTCACAAATGAACAACAACAAATCGGATGTTGATTGCGCGAACCGTGCACGAGAAAACAACCCGAACCAAAATGATAACGGTCACGTGGTATACCAACGTCTGTGACATTAAAATGGAAATATCCCCTCTAAAAATAGATTAGACCTTGTCTGCTCAACGTTTTTTTCTCAAACGTGCGTCCGTTTTTAAGAAATACGAAAAATGTATTTTGTGGTATTACAAACACCAGGATTACCAGGATTACCAAAAAACACTTCAGGTGAATGGAAATGTATATTCTAAATAATAAACGGCAAGTAAAGTGCAATTTTATTTGTGAAAAAATGGGTTTAATAGCGAAAAACAAAGCCGTAATGGTTAACAACTAGCCGTAACTAGGGTATGGCCCTTTAAAATAAAAAATGGTCTACTAACCTTGACCCCTGTGAAATTTCTATAAGTAGGCAACATTGTTTACATGTCGGTATTTTTTTTTTTCTTCATAATTCTCGGAACCAGCGTGACGTCACACGGCCTAGTTACCGATCATCCGGGTCTTTGGGGGTGAAGCAAAGCCTTAGTGATTACTGGTTTACATAGAATAAAGTTATCATATTAACTTTTTACATGCCTTACATATTGTCATTTATTTTCTGTAGCTAACACACAGTTGCAATACGTCTTATGAGTATTATAACAGCTTGGGTTGCCATATAAGAGAAACGAACAACGGGAATCTGAATTAGTATAATCTATATTTAGTACCGATGTGTTTCCGTGTACTTTGAATGTCGAGAGGACGGCAGGTTGGGCAGAATATAATTTTTGTTGATGCAATGTTAATTATAAATTTTAACAATTTTGAATGATAAGATAATTATTAATATAATAATTATGATGTGGGCTACAAAATATATTATTTGTATTTATAATAAAATTTGTATGCATGATTAAGTTGATTATTTTTATGATTTAATAATTATTTTATTTCCAAATAATATGTAATAATTAAACAATGGCAAAGTTGTTACTTTACAAGTTCAAAATTACAATAGTATTATTGTCATATCTTATTATATAGATGTATTGGCAACAGTATAATGTTCCACTGAATACATTCTTTTATTCTTAAAACAAAATACAGTTTATTGAAATAATGAAATGCTTTTGTTTTTACAGATTGCAAAATTACCACATGATGTTGCCCTTCCTTACTGGTTGAATGCAGGCAACAAAAAATAGCAATAATAAAATATAGCCATCCTCAGACCTTGACATCTAGGGGAAGCAATATCTCGCTCTACTTACCCATCACACATGAGATTAGTTTCAAGGAGAATAATATATAGTTTCCTTTGGCATGAGAATTTATATACATGTAGTATCAATATGGTAATATTTTAAATTGCCCCCCATAAACTACATTAGGGAGCAAATAATCAGTTCCCTCAGTTATTTTCATGTCGAGGTCTACAACCTAATAAAACGTAAGTGTTACCTCGTCGAACAAACATGCAAATGTTTTAATACCCGGTAATAGGGTTTAACCTGGTATATTTAGAAATAAAACACAAAAACTTACCTGAGTAAATAATGGTTAATATACTCTTCAAAAAAAAAACCGCAAAAGGGTACAAATGGGTTATAACTCCGATTTTATGTTTCCTACCGGTTCATGCTTTGTGAATATAAGGTCATTGCATGTCCCAAACACATTCCCACGGTTACATTCGATAAAACGCAGCTACTGTACAATAAAGTTCCAAAATGTGAATATTCGCAAAAACGCAGCCACGTGCAAACCATGTCACCACTGCACGTGCGTTGTCTGCACGTGCAACATGAACACCGACAGTATAAAAGTGCAGGGTGTTCGCTTGCCTGGCCTCTGTATCTGGCCGACAGTTGACAATCCAGGACATGCCACGTCTCAGTGAACCGCAGAGAAACAATGCCATCGGCCGACTAGACGCAGGCGAATCCAGAACGGCCGTTGCCAGGGCATTCCATGTGTCCCCAAGCACCATCTCCAGACTGTGGGACCGTTACCAGCAACATGGATCAACACGTGACCTCCCTAGATCCGGTCGACCACGGGTCACTACCCCCGGGCAGGACCGCTACATCCGGGTACGCCACCTTCGGGAACGATTGACTACTGCCACCTCCACAGCCGCAGCAATACCAGGTTTGCGCAGGATATCCGACCAGACCGTACGGAACCGCCTACGTGAGGTAGGAATTCGTGCCAGACGTCCAGTTCGAGGTGTCATCTTAACACCACAACACCGTCGACTCCGACTGCAGTGGTGCCAGATTCATCGACAATGGCCTCAACTGCGATGGAGACAGGTGTGGTTCAGTGACGAGTCCCAATTTCTGCTCCGACGTCATGATGGAAGATGTCGCGTGTATAGGCGTCGTGGTGAACGTTATGCGGCAAACTGCGTGCAGGAAGTGGACAGATTCGGCGGGGGTAGTGTCATGATGTGGGCAGCCATCTCACACACTGGCAGAACTGACCTGGTCCACGTGCAGGGCAACCTGAATGCACAGGGCTACATTGACCAGATCCTCCGGCCACACATCATTCCAGTTATGGCCAACGCCAACGCAGTGTTCCAACATGACAACGCCAGGCCTCACACAGCACGTCTCACAACGGCTTTCCTACAGAACAACAACATTAATGTCCTTCCTTGGCCATCGACATCACCGAATTTGAACCCAATTGAGAATCTATGGGACGAGTTGGACCGACGCCTCCGACAGCGACAACCACAGCCCCAGACCCTGCCCAAGCTGGCAGCAGCCTTGCAGGCCGAGTGGGCCACCATCCCCCGGGACGTCACTGGTTGCTTCAATGGGCAGGCGGTGCCAGGCAGTTGTCAACACACGCGGAGGCCACACCCGGTATTGACTCCAGATGACCTTGACCTTGGTGGTGTGTCCTATCACTTACTCACAATGGACTAGAGTGAATTGTGAACAATCCTGCAACATTTGGTAATTATCGGACTCACCATTCAATAATTAAATCAATTCTCCAAATGTTACGACAATGTGGTTTTGCATTTCTTCTTTTGAAGAGTATATATACATGTATAATATTGGTGGTGTTTTATATCTAGTCACAATGGATATTGCAGATATTTTCTTGTTCAGTCTTGTGCTGTATTGGAATTGTTATTGCAGTTCAATTTAAGTAATATCTACAAAACTAATTTTTAATAGTATACAGCTGGAGAAAGGAGGCAAATATGGTTGTTAATAAACTGATCTATATCGGTATGCCTTCTACTAGACCACACATATTTAACCTAAGTAGCTTTTAACCCGGGTTAAATTACCTCATGTAGATGCACTTATGTAGCATATTCAAGAAAAATATATGAATGAGATAGTTAAATGCTATATTCTCCATGTCAAACAGTGTTTTCAAAATGGAAAACAAATATCAGATATGGCAGTTGACCATTCATTTTATTGCAGGTAATTTCTAAAGCAGATTACACACACAAACACACAACACACTGGACTGTAGAATACCATGAAACTACATATATATGTAAAAAGGTAAGTCCTCTAACTGAACAAGTAAAATTTACAAATGTACCACAACCACCAAATTACATTGATCCACAATAGAATAGATTTTTATGTATTTTTAGATTTATGTATATGTATGTGTAGTGTTTTCCCTAGCTTGTTTTAGCACAGTGCAGCACCATGCCTCAATAGTCTAGCACCATCTTGCTTTAATCAGCACCATGCTGCGCTGAGATTAAATAAGCCTTTTTCACTAATTAATTCTAAAATTGCCTTTATAAAACACCCAAAAAGGTATTATAAATTAATAAAATATGCCTTTTACATCTTTTGCCATTCATTTATTAAAGCAAGCACATAAATTACATTAATGTTTATTTCATTAATTGTTGTGTATTTTTAATGAAAAAAGTGCCGTGAAAATGCCCCAAAAGTGTGTGGTCTACAATGCCGTGACAAATTTCTAGGGAAATCACTAATGTGTGTGTGTGTATATATATATATATATATATATATATATATATATATGTATGTATATATGTATGTATATATGTATGTATATATGTATATATGTATGTATATATGTATATATATATATATATATATTGTATATGTATGTATATGTATACATATATAGATATATATACACACACACACACACATTAGTGATTTCCCTAGAAATTTGGCACATATATATATATA
Source organism: Gigantopelta aegis (assembly GCF_016097555.1). Lineage (NCBI taxonomy): Eukaryota > Metazoa > Mollusca > Gastropoda > Neomphalida > Peltospiridae > Gigantopelta > Gigantopelta aegis. The sequence continues at coordinate 45,446,893 of NC_054701.1, forward strand.
TATACTGAAACAAAGGCACACACATTATTTACCCTCTGCACCAAAGTAAATACTAAACACACTGATTGGGGGAGGGGGGCGCCATATATTTTCTTACTGCAGGCCTGCTACAGACACATTTGCAATAATAATAATAATTAAAGTTTAAACAAGAATTTAGGCCTATATTGTAATTATTATATGTGTGTAATTTAGCAGTATAAACTTTTATTTTAAAATTAAAAAATAAATAAATAAGATGTAGTAGCTGTGGTATGGCAAAATAAATACAAGTATAGATAATATCCAAGCAACTAAGATTAAATGAAAAATAAAGACCACACAAATTTAATGATAAAGGAATATACTCTTTATTCAAGAACTGGATGCATTGTTTTGTTGGGGGGGGGGGGGGGGGTTCATGGAAGACGATGAAATTGTGTATTTTATTTACAGTGTAATGTGGGATTTTTATCACTGCACATGCTTTAACCATTTTGTTTGCTAAATTAATCTCTGTTGGTGTCAACAAGCAACAACATTAAAGTCAACGTGGTCACATTCTGAGGGAAGCCATGGAATTCCATCAGCCTGATCGAATCCGGGTCGTTTCGCCCTTATTCCTATTCGCCCCCGAGTCGTTTCGCCCCTAGAATGAGTCGTTTCGTCCTCCATTATGAGTCGTTTCGCCCCTATGTATTGGGGTGGTCCGAAACAAGAAACTACAATAAATTTATTTTTCGTTAGATTTTACCCACATTTTGTCCAGACAGAAATGTTGAAAAAAACAATGGCATGGATTCCACATACTAGATGATAACCATGTCACCTGTATCGACTTCGCTGAGATCGCATAGGGCAAAAAGCATGTAATTTTGTGCCGGCTTCCATTTTGACTTTTTATGGAATATTCTACAAGAGGGGTGACGTCATATTATTTTATTATTATTAATATTATTTGATTGTTTAAAGATACAGATACACTAGAGATCATTGATTTTATATTAATATTTTAGTCTTTCACCCCTCTTGAAGAGTATTCCATAAAAAAACAAAATGGCAGACAGCAGAAAACTGCATGTATTTTGCCCTAAACTGGCTGTAACGAGAACAGACATCGATATGTTATAGCATACAACAAACATTTTTTTAAACATATCTTTTAATGACTTTTTTAATGTAAACTGAAGCAAATGGACCTAATTAGAAGAAAAACACACAAAATGTAATAATATTTCAGACTCGCTCTATGATTACATCTGTATGTGATTTTCTAACGGGAACTCTTAGTTAAAACCTGTTTAAAAAAGCACAAAACACGCATTATTTTAAAACATTTTAATAACAAAATACGCATTATTTTAATAACAAGGACAACAATAATGCCATATATAGCATACAACAAGCATTTTTTAAAGGTAAACTGAAGCAAATGGACCTTTTAATATTTCATCAGCATAGATGACACATCAATGGATATTACAGAGGCCAATTTCGCAAATTTGCAAAAAAGCGGTCTCCCCCCCCCCCCCCACACCAAGCACTTTATAACTAATATGTCCTATCGACAATATCATTGTGTAGGCTAGTCTTTGTACTTATTAATATAAAATACATCAGGCCCGTAGGAACTGGGATGGTGTGAGGGGAGGGGTTCTTTAAAATATTGCACATAACATATACATATAAATGGTGTTTATGGTTGATAAAGGGTTACAAATTGATAATCTATATCTGATTTGCAACTAGAGTCACGTAAACAAATTTATTCATCATTCACAAACATAAACATGAGGGCGAAACGACCTGGTATGGGGGCGAAACGACATGGGGCGATCGGGAATAAGGGCAAAACGACCTGATACCGCCTGATCAGGTTTGTCGTTTTAATGACCCTACCCACAAGCGGCGCCTAGTCTCTTCTTTTGGAAATTTGTAAAACGATATTTTTTTTAACATCATGTTATAGTTTATGTAGCCAACTGCACAACATGTGTTAGGCATCATGACCGTTAACTGTTGTAAATGATCGACAAAAGTTGCCTCATTTCACTATCAAACCATACGTAACTAAGGAGAAGCTTCACCGCGTCACCTGATAAACAATGGCGGCCAGGGGTCGAAGTACCCGTATGTTCGGTTCCGAGAATTCTGGACAAAATATTAATTTTAAGTTTTAAAAGATGAATGAAATAAAAAGTACCTTTTGTCAAATATATCATATAAAAATATTACCGTTGGATATTTTTTTTTTTATTGCGTACGACGCCAAAACAAGGATCCGAAAAGTGATTGTCCTCGACCTTAGATCCACCGGGTATATCAAAATGCTAAAAAGAAATGGACGTAGTCTCGTAGATATTGCTGAACTAACAAGTTACAATCATCCCCCACAAAAAAAAAATGACATGTCATGATTCATGTTTTATTTAATTAGACAGATAAATCAATAATCAACCAAGGATATATATTTGTAACAAAATTAAAATATTATTTTGCCAAGAAATAGGCATTTTGTTGTAAAGTCAAAACTTGCAAAATTCCAGACCTTTGAACCGGAAGTGTTGTTTGAAGGGGCATAGGGGAAAGAACTCTAGCAACCAAGCGCGACAGTCGAATACAATACAATACAATACAATACAATAACTTTATTTCCATGTTCATATATGTATAATAAAAACATAGTCTGGTTGACCAGCAAAAATAAAGTACATACCAAAAATATCGATTGTTTTGTTGTTCAACACTATTGCTTATATGCAATATTATAATATTACGCTACAGCTGAGTTCATTCAGGCCGAGCCAAAAAAAAAAAAAAAAAAAAATCGTTAGTTCTTCATGTGTTTCGCATAAAACCAAATGACCACATCGAGACAAGTCAAATGGTTCGCGAACGTTAGCGTTGCTGAAATCAAAATCAAATAAGTTTATTAATAAATACGTATTGTGATCCATTAATACATGAATAAACAAAATAATATGACAATGATTTATCGGAGTTCAGCTAGACCAAGCAGAAAAACGTCCTCTAGACTGGTTTATGCTCTTCACGTTAAACCAAATGGCCACGTCGAAAACCAATCAAATAGTTCGCGAACTTTAGCGAAACGTCTCCTGGCTAAACTTAGGGTTTGTTTGTAGTCTTAGCTTGTGTTTGTGCTGAAGTGACGGCATCGCCTACGATGGTTTTACGATTTTGTAGCTCTAAGATAGCTTCGAAACTCCATAGCCTGGAAGTGGGAGAACATGCTGGACAACAGGGTTTGTACTTTTTAGGATATATTAGCCTACTCGCAGGCAGGTAGAGGTGTATTAAAAATTTTTTTTTAATAAAAATGCTGTAGTAACTAATGCTATATATATAGAAACATATTTAGCGTACGTTGCCCATGCTTTGTTTACATCGGAAGTAATATGTAAATTGCATTTGCGCTTGCGTGCCAATTAAATAGCCAATGAACACGTACCTATTGCTATTAAGTGGTTCTTGTTCCAAAATTTAAGTTGAGCGCTAAATTTGAACAAATCAACACAGGGTTGCTAATAGAGGTTTATATAACCGGTAACAGTTTAAATAACTTACGTAAATGTAATGTTTTAGTATGTAAAGAGATACTGAATGTTATTCCAATTTTTTCGTGCTGGAGTGTCGTTAAACATTCATCCATTCTAGGCGCATGTGCAGGGAGGGTTTTGGAGGGGGAGGGGATGAAACATTTCCTGCTCCAAGAAAATATTCTTTTTTTTTTCTTTCTTTTTAATTTTGTTTTTGTTTTTTTGAATAGCAATGCCTGTATTCCACACATAGAGAACATATTGTTGGAATTAAGGTCCCATGTTTAGCCACGAGTCATCACTTAACCAGTCTGTAACTTGCAAAATGAAATGTGTAGGCCCTAACATGTCAAAAACATATTGTTGGAATTAAGGTCCCATGTTTAGCCACGAGTCATCACTTAACCAGTCTGTAACTTGCAAAATGAAATGTGTAGGCCCTAACATGTCAAAATAAAACTATCGCCTACCGATATTATAAAACATTTATTGAAGATCAGTTTATCTCTGAGTTATCAAGGCCTGATCTGAATGGTATAAACATTGGGTAAACTGTACTCCGTTCGAACTGAACCCATCCTCCGTGAACATTGTGGGGTTATTTTGGTAAATAATTTCAGTTTAATTTGCCATAAAAGGAAAGTATCAAATTAAAAAACCCCACAAAAAAAAACACAAAAAACAACACACCTACATTTAAACATTTTTTGTGGAATTTATTAAACAATCAGCTGAGAAATAATAAGAAAGCGACGTTCCCTAATGGGTAGGACTACAGATAAGCATGCCCCAGTTAAAACTAAAAGGGTTAAACGAATGCACCAACCTGAATGGTATTCTAAAGTAAATAAACTAGCTAGACAAAAGATGGATAAGTATTATGTGTGTAAAACTGGGAACTGTATAGTCTGGAGAAACAAAAAAAATCTTATTGACAAAGCTAAACAAATTTTTTTTTCAAAATAATTAAGTTTTTGATAGTAACAGTTGTCTGTAGGCCTAATAGAGACTACTTTACAAATAAACTTGGATGCAGTAAACTCTTGCATCAATAATATGGGTGAGTAACATGGTAACATGGAGTCGCTACAATAAAACATGTGGACAGATTAATAAAGCTATAATATATATATATATATATATATATATATACAGTCAAACCTGCCTTCGCGGCCACCTCCATATGGCGGCCACCTGTCCATGGCGGCCACCCTGAGGTCCCCCCAATGAATTTTACTATATATTTTACCTCTATATGGCAACCACCTGCTCAACGCGGCCAGCGGCCACACTTTTGTCATAAAAAAGCGAAAATGAACCTGCTATCGCGGCCACAATTGGTTTTTTTAGTGCAAGTTATAAAGAAATGTCGGCAATCGTAAAAACAAAAACGTAAAATGTTTTGGTTGATATAACCAATTGGCTTGATAAACAGCGGTCCTTTAAAGGTCGTCGGTCGCTTAGCTGTGTTCGTTAATTAACAAGTGTTTTTAATGTGGATTAACGGTGCGATGTACCAGTCATCGGCGGTGGTCATTAAACGCAGTTGATCAGAAGGTATCTAGCCTAAAACAACTGGAGTTAAACGTGTCAACTCTAGAAGGAATTAAATACTGCTGCAGTTTATTTCTGATATTTATTTTCAAAATGCCACCTAAACCCAGTAAGCCGATCGCGTTAACGTTGGAACAGAGAGTAGAGTTCATTAAAAAATCAGAGAAAGACAAATTGAGTGCTAGAAAAATTGCTGAACATTTCGGGGTGGGTAGAACTAAGATTGATGGCATTTTAAAGAGAAAAGCGGAGGTGTTGGCAGATTATGATAACAACCAGCCCTCTGACAGAAAAAGGCAGAGAAAACTTACAGGCAATGAGGATATTAACGTTAAAATTTGCCGAAGATTTGGGAATAGCGAGTTTCAAAGCGTCAAATGGGTGGCTGGATTCATTTAGGCATAGGCACAACATCGTCGCAGGTACACTAAGTGGGGAGCGAGGTGACGTAAGTGACACTGCAGTTGAGGACTGGAAGTCAAAGTTGCCAGTGGCGTGTGACGGGTATGCTCCTGAGGACATTTTCAATATGGACGAGACCGGTCTGTTTTACAGGGATACAACAGAGGCAACCCTTAAAGTGAAAGGTGATGAATGTGCTGGCGGTAAGCGCTCTAAGGAGAGACTGACCGTGGCACTATGTGCAAGTATGACCGGAGAAAAATGTGTTCCTCTAGTCATAGGAAAGTGCAAGAAACCACGCTGTTTTAAAAACATAACACCAGAATATACCAGTAACATACACCAACAATATATTCTCTTTTTCACTTAATAAAATTTCATATAGATGATAATTTTTTGTCTTGTTTTTAATTACGTGTTTGCACATGTATATGGCTCCTTAATAGTTCTATTGCAACACATGTGTAATTCTTTTTAAAAATTCGGACTTATATATGACCTGCATACGGCGGCCACCTCTTTATGACGGCCACTTTTGTCATGTCCCACGAGTGGCCGCCATAGACAGGTTCGACTGTATATATATATATATATATATATACATATATATATATATATATATATATATATATATATATATATATATATATATATATATATATATATATAGTTGCCCATTGTAATGAATCTTATCGTCTCCACAGTTCAGACCCGTAGGCACGGGTGGACGAAAATGTACGGTTTTTGTCCTACTCTATATAAAGATAAAAATCTGGCTTGTGCCCCACCCCACCGCGTACAGACTTTTCCCCCTCTACTACAAATTGTGTCTTCCCCCATTCTTGATGTCGACCAGGTAACTGTTCAGAACACGTCACGTGCATTGCAGGAACCATTTTCAATAAAATGTATAACATTCAAATCATATAAATGTCATGGTCGGTCGGGTGATTAACTACTGTTGTAGATATAATAATATATGCCTATAGATAGCGTCTATAGTTTAACCAAATGTTGTTTTTTAAAATGCTGGTACGATGTGTTTCGTATATTTGTACAGCACAATGAGACGATCGGCTTCAGAAACGACGCACCAAATCGAACATTTATCGTTTAAACGAAGATACAGCGTGGATACTTTGGTAAGCATATAATATATTGATTTGCTAACTAGTGTATAGGCGTAAAATAAAATGTAGTAGCGGATCTGTTAAATATTGTTTTGTTTAACAGCACCGCTAGAGAACTCATTATCGACGATTGGATGTCAAACATTTGAACATTGTGACACGTGACCATAGAAACCCTCTACATTTTATCTTTTTGCTTTCATTTCAACTTACCGGCTTCGGTGGCGTCGTGGTTAGGCCATCGGTCTATATGCTGGTAGGTACTGGGTTCGGATCCCAGTCGAAGCATTATATTTTTAATCTAGATACCGACTCCAAACCCTGAGTGAGTGCCCCGCAAGGCTCAATGGGTAGGTGTAAACCACTTGCACTGACTAGTGTTCCATAACTGGTTCAACAAAGGCCATGGTTTGTGCTATCCTGCCTGTGGGAAACGCAAATAAAAGATCCCTTGCTGCCTGTTGTAAAAGAGTAGCCTGTGTGGCGGCAGCGGGTTTCCTCTAGAAAACAGTGTCAGAATGACCATGTTTTATGTCCAATAGCCGATGATAAGATAAAAAATCAATGTGCTCTAGTGGTGTCGTTAAATAAAACAAACTTTACTTTACTTTCATTTCAACTTGTGTTTCGTGCTTATAATCCAATTAAGGTTCAAGCATGCTGTCCTGGGCACACACCTCAGCTATATGGGCTGTCTGTCCAGAACAGTGGGTTGGTTGTTAGTGTTTTAGTGAGAGAAAAGAGGGTGTAGTGGCCTTACACCTACCCACCGAGTCGTTAAAACTCGCTCTGGGTGGGAGCTGGTACCGGGCTGTGAACACTGTACCTACCAGCCTTATGTCCTATGGGTTTAACAACGACACAACCGAGGCCAGTATTTTACTATTAATGGCCCGTTCTCACCGCCGATCTGAGTACCTCGATCAAACTCGATCATGCGGTCGTGAAATGATCTCCCTCGTGATTGGGGATTGTCCCATCGCGCCAAAAATAGATCACGCGTCACTGGCTAGGTATATACAGGTCACGCTGTAGTCAAGTTCAAGTTCAAGTTGTAAATACACGCTATCGGTCGAAAACGAGGTCACTGTTATTTGTTGTAGTGTATGCAATTTACTATTTTAGCCAGCGTACTAGTTTAAATCAACAATGATGTTTTAGTGTTACATTGTCAAGATATATGAGGGAGATATACTATCACTTTTAGGAAATGTTTGAAAGGTGATCAGTAGACATAAACAAAACGTATTGTAAAGTACTAAGTATATTTAATATAAATACGACCAACAAGTTGTTTTTGTTTTCTTTGATTTGAAACCATGCCCTCTGAAGGGTGGAAGGAGTATCTGTCAGAGATTTATTATAATTCAAAACACCCAGCTTCCTTTTCTGGAGTAAATAAACTGTATCATATTGTAAAAAAGAAAGGAAATTTTATATTAGCTAACACCATATCAAACGGTGGCTAGCTTCGCAAGACGCTTACTCGCTTCAACGATCGTTGGGCTACAAATACAAAAGAAACGGGCTCGTGGCGAGTGGATTGAATTCCCAATGGGATTGTTGACTTAGCTGACCTTGTTAATATTTCCTCCTTGTTGTCGTGCAGTGTAATATATTTTATGAGTATACTCCAACATGTCACCCCTCTGCTTAAACGTATTTCCGATTAGCCCAGAGGTAAAGTGTTCGCTTGATGTGCGGTCTTGTCTGGGATCGATCCCTGTCGGTGGACCAATCAATACTTATTGCACAGAGCTTTGCAAATTGTTTGTTTGTTTGTTTGGGGGGTTTTGTTGGTTTTTGGTGTTGGTTTTTCTAATTGTTTATTCATTTATATATTTATTATTGTCATTAAAGCTGAGTTTGCGGCTCCGTTTACGACTCCGTTTGCGGTTGCGTTTACAATACGTTTTGAGTGAATCCGCAAAGTATGCGTTTATACAGCCTTTTGGCAGAAAGTCATCATGGCGTCAACAATTACCGCACGGCGAAACGGATGAATCGCCCCACGGAGCGATTGAAATAAGCGCATGCGGTTTCGGATAACTAAACGCAAACGGACCGCACTAATGGAATCACTCTCACCTGGAACAAGCTGGCTTGATTAAACCGCACCGCACCGCAAACGCAACCGGACAAAAGGAATCTTAGCTTAAGATGGAGTGGTTGTTCAATTTATTTATTTTATTTTATTTCCATTATTATTTTTTATATTCAGTCTTTTAATTTTTCTCAAAATGATATCTTCTTCTCCAAGGTATTGTTAGTTCACGACTTTTAAACTTACACCAACCAAGTAAGTTTGAAACCAAGTAAGTTTGAAAACAAAACCAAAAACGAACACACACACACACACACACACACACACACACACACACACACAGGACAAAGGGACACTTTTTAAATTAAAAGAACAAATTGGTCGGGATTGTAGCCTAATGCGCCGTCTGTTTAGGATCGATCCCCTTCGGTGGGCTCATTGGACTATTTCTCGTTCCAGCCATTGCGCCACGACTGCTATATCAAAGGCTGTGGTATGTGCTATCCTGTCTGTGGCGAAGCTTTAGATATCACTAATTTGGGCACAACGGGGACTTTTGTCTTTTCTGAGTACAGGAAGGTCGTTTTAGTTCAATACTGTCGTTAACAACTGCTGGAAAGTTATCACTATTCAGAAATGTATTTCAAGTTATTTTAATGTAAATAAACTTAACATTTAAGTTGTTTTAAGATGAAATATTTTGAGTTCAGATTTTTGTACTTAATTTGGGCGTGATTATTTTGGGCATATGTATTTTGGGCACACCGTTTATGGCCTCGACTTTTATGTAATCTAAAGCCCTGTGTGGGATGGTGCATAGAAAAGATCCCATGCTATTAATGGGAAAATGTAGCGGGTTTCCTCTCTAAGACTCTAAAATGGGCGATTGGGGCTAAACGTACGCACGCACATGTACACACACTCATATATACGATTGTCATTTTAACAGATTAAGAAGGGGAAGAGCGACCAAGAAATTAGATGCTCTACAGAAGCCGGCGAAGATATCAGTAATGCTACAACAAGTAAATATAATTAATTACTAGACTAGGCGTTCCCAACATCTTGACCAAAATATGGCATATTGTCAGGCATTACTAACGGTAAAATAACCATAAACGTTTCCTTTAGTATCACTGGCGTATCCGGGAGTGAGGCTCTTTTTGCCCTCTCATAACATGACTCTTAGATAATGTGGTTGCCCCCTTCCCTCTGCTCCCTACCAGTGTGGATGCCTCCCCAAACTAAAATCCTATAAAGTCCAAGCTACGCCAATGTTTAGTATAATATCAATTGCGTCTTCGGCAAAAACATAAAAAGTAAAAAGGGCGACGAATTGCTCCAGTGGCGGATCCAGAAAATCCATTTGTGGGGGAGGGGGGGGGGGGGGGGGGGTAATGACATGAGGCGGAATGTCAAGGGAACTTTGGGGGAGGTTTGGAGAGGGATCGTAATTTTTTTTTTTAATTAATATATAATAAAATTATAATTCACAAAATTTAGGGGGGAGCGGGCCCCTGCCCCCCCCCCCACCCCAAGATCCGCCTCTGTGCTCTGTCCCATACGCCTCTCCTCTAGATAAAGTCAAAGACAATCCATTGGAACTCATTCGTTGTTGGTTGGTACATTCGTTCGTTCATTTATTATTAATTCATTCATTCATTCATTCATTCATTCATTCATTCATTCATTCATTCATTCATTCATTCATTCATTCATTCATTCATTCATTCATTAATTCATTCATTCATTCATTGGTTCGTTCATTTATTATTCATTCATTCATTCATTCATTCATTTATTCATTATTTCATTTATTTATTTCCAGATGTAAACATTGAGGTCTGGTCAGACAAAGTAGAATCATTGATTGAAGCAAGATATGGCGAACGTTTACGAAGGCTTGTTGACAGAATTGATCAGAGACTGAACTATTTCCGTTCAATCTGGCCCAAAAGATTATCGGAAGGAAAATAGGTCAATGTATTTAGTATACCACTTTAAAAAAAAAAAAAAGTAGTTCCACTGAGGAAAGAAAGAAGTGTTTTATTTAACGACGCACTCAACACATTTTATTTACGGTTATATGGCGTCAGACATATGGTTCAGGACCACACAGATTTTGAGAGGAAACCCGCTGTCGCCACTACATGGGCTACTCTTCCGATTGGCAGCGAGGGATCTTTTATTTGCGCTTCCCACAGGCAGGATAGCACAAACCATGGCCTTTGTTGAACCAGTTATGGATCACTGGTCGGTGCAAGTGGTTTACACCTACCCATTGAGCCTTGCGGAACACACACTCAGGGTTTGGAGTCGGTATCTGGATTAAAAATCCCATGCCTCGACTGGGATCCGAACCCAGTACCTACCAGCCTGTAGACCGATGGCCTGCCACGACGCCACCGAGGCCGGTTTCCACTAAGGATGACCTTTACTCAACACAATAGCTCTCAACATAATATGTATGTCCTCACTGATTTAGAATGCGTCTCAAATTTCTTATTTATAAAACGTACGAGTCTGTATGTACCTGTGTCAGTCGAATTGCGGTCTCACTCGTTATATATAGGCCTACATGATATATATGTATGTATTTTTACCTAGCTATAACTGTTGTCACGTATTCAAGAACCCATAAATTAAATACTAGCATCTGTTTAGTAAATAGGGGCGGGACCTAGCCCAGTGGTAAAGCGCTCGCTTGATGGGCGGTCGGTTTGGGATGGATCCCCTTCGGTGGGCCCAATGGGCTATTTCTCGTTCCAGCCTGGTATATCAAAGGCTGTGGTAATGTACTATTCTGTCTTTGGGATGGTGCATATAAAAGATCCCTTGCTACTAATTGTGCCACTTTAAATCACCCGCTTCAAACGCCTGTAGTGTACTATGTTTTTAATTATACAATTTTAAAGATTTAAATTCACATTTAATATAAAGTACTTTTGTTACTTTCAAAAGAGCTAAGATTTTTACCCCGTACGTCATTGAGTCAAACTAAGTTATTTGAATAGAAATACTTAGTAGAATCTGGGGCCGACTGTAGATCCACGCATTGCCTCATATTATGATTTCGTTATCCTTTCAGGTTCTAATGTACGGACGAAGTTGATTAAAACTATTTTCGGAGCTGTAAAGGCAAATGGCTGACATTTAGACGTTCAAGGTCGTTTCGTTACCAGTAATATGAGACTTGTCTGGAAGGTTCCTTTCCCTGGCATTCGTTGACGGTTGTTTCCAGAATAAAATGTGTAAAGAATCCAAAGTATTACTATTATGTTTCCAACCAGTGCACCACAACTGGTCAAAGGTTGTGGTATGTGCTTTCCCCTCTGTGGGAAAGAGCACTTAAAAGATTCCTTGCTGCTAATGGGAAAATGTAGCGGGTTTCCTCTGATGACTACATGTCAGAATTAACAAATGTTTGACATCCAATAGCCGATGATTGAATCAATGTGCTCTAGTGGTGTCGTTAAACAAATCAAACTTTAACTTTTACTATTATTTTTTATTTTATGTCTTTCCTTTATGAAACCTACTGGCCTACGGGGGGGGGGGGGGGGGGGGGCAAAAACGAGTCCTCCAACGCAAGGAATAATCCATGCCACTGCAACACGTTTTTCCAAAGTAGGTCCTGGCCCACTTTTACAAAACATAAGCATAGTTTACACGTAATCGTAAATTTACGACTAAACCACAGTTCTTATTGTTATTAACAACAAAATAACAAATATAGTTCGAAGTACACATATTTCAATTTCTTTTGCCCTTAAAATGTGCCATCTTCCGTGATGATATAATTTTGTAATGATGTGGAATATACTCTTAAAAAATAGTAGGGGAACCTGAAATATTAAAACATACGTTTTGACCACAGACATCCTAGTAAAGAAGGTTCAGGTTTGTTTATCAACACACCGAAACACATTCCATAGTTTGCACATGCATCATGCAGTTGCCCCGTACACGTGCGTGGGGTGTTATTATCGATTTTGACAATTTCAAGGAAGGTCCATTAATCACTGTGGAACATTATTTCTGTCAATCTTTTTCATTCTGTTGTTATTGTTTTGTTTTTAGTCAGTTTTATTGTTTGAATTTGCGATTTACTGATAAAAAAACGTGAACTTTCAAATTTCACTTCTGACCCCAATCGTCCTTCAAGAGCTTTGGTGGTCATAAAACCTACTATAATACTGAACTACCGGTTGTAATGTTTGCCCAATTAATTCACTGTTATCATATAACCATTCCCCACAGCTAATATACCTTACAATTTCGGCAATTGTAAATTCTTATTAGAGTTCAACTACTTTTTTTTTAAGAGTATAGATGCCGAATTTACAAAGCCCGTTTATGTCTTACATGTGTGTAACCATACGTGTACAGGCTCCCATTTTTGTAGGGGGTCAGACTGGTTTTTCCCCGAATTAAACGAAAATGCCCGAATCTGCATAACAACATTTATTCATATTAGCATTATTACCAAATAGTTATATAGGTTTGCAAACGAATCACTACGCAGGGCCGTACCCCCCACCGCCCCAGAATCTCACTTTTTTAGGGGTCAGACTGGTTTTCCCCCGAATTAAACGAAAATCTGCATAACAACATTTATTCATATTAGCATTATTACCAAATAGTTATATAGGTTTGCAAACGAATCACTACGCAGGGCCGTACCCCCCACCGCCCCAGAATCTCACTTTTTTTTTTCTTTACTCCAGAAAACAGCATACACATCTCAGGGTTTAATTTGTATAGTGTTTCATTTGTTTATAAAAAGTAGTGCCCCCCCCCCCCCCCCCCCCAGGAGTTAGATCAGGGTACGGCCCTGCTACGTATTTTTTTTACATAGATTACAACTAATTTTGAAGGTAGACTGATGGAAATATGTGTACGTCGTAAAAAGGTCTCAGGTCAGCACATTTTTGCCCGAATTTGAGGTTTTGCTTCATACAACTGCCCCCCCCCCCCCCCCCACACACACACACTTATCCGTGTAACTATAGTACACCTGCGTTTAACATGCTTCGTAAATTCGGCCCCGGGGCCTCGTTCCTCAAAGCGATCTTAGCGCTAAGATTACCTTAAGTGTGTATATGTTAGATGTGCAGTTACGGTGATCTTAGGGCTAAGATCAACTTAAGTGTATAGGATAGCTATCCACTTAAGGTAATCTTGGGGCTAAGATCGCTTCGTGAAACGGGGCCCAATTGACTAGTCAAGCAGGGAGACAGCAAGAGATAGTCAGTCATCTCAGTAATTGGTTATTGAAAATGACATAGACCGTTGATTATAACTAAAATAGGCCAGGTCTCGGAGCGTGGCGACAATATAGGGGCCTGTCTTGAATAGAAGCCTGTCTTATTTCTTCTGTTCAAGGTTGGTCAGGTGGTTGACCTCGTTGCACTCGTCACTTCAGTTGCACAGACCGGCCTCACTGGTGGTTTCGTGGTTAAGCCATTGGACATAAGGCTGATTATAAAGTACTGGGTTTCGCAGCCCGGTACCGGTTCCCACCCAGAGCGAGATTTAACCACTCAATGGGTAGGCGTAAGACCATTACACCCTCTTTTTCTCTCACTAACCGACTGCCCAGATAGCTGAGGTGTGTGTGTGTGTGTGTGTGTGTGTGTGTGTGTGTGTGTGTGTGTGTGTGCCCAGCACAGCGTGCTTGAACCTTGATTGGATATAAGCACGAAAATAAGTTGAAATGAATGAATCAGTTGCATAACACCCTCTTCTGTCTTACTAACCACTAACAACTAACCAACCGTCCTGGCTAGACAGCCCAGATAGCCGAGGTGTGTGTGTGCCCAAGACAGCGTGCTTAAACCTTAATTGGATACAAGCGTGAAAATAAGTTGAAATGAATGAATCACTTGCATAACATCAAACGACATGACGAGAATAGCAGGAATGGAGAAGAAGGATTTTTAATTTCTCAGGTGCAAAAAAGTTTGCAAACCTACATTACAAGTTCAAGATGATCTTTTAACAAGACTATGTCAAAAAAAATAAAATAATAATAATAATAATAATAATAAAAAAATATGTCCCAACCTATATGGTTCCTGTAATACAATCTTTTTTTTAATGTTCCAACTTATATGGTTCCTGTAATACAATCTTTTTTTAGTGTCCCAACTTATATGGTTCCTGTAATACAATCTTTTTTTTAATGTCCCAACCTATATGGTTCCTGTAATACAATCTTTTTTTTTAATGTCCCAACCTATATGGTTTCTGTAATACAATCTTGTTTTAGTGTCCCAACTCATATGGTTCCTGTAATACAATCTTGTTTTAGTGTCCCAACTTACATGGTTTCTGTAATACAATCTTGTTTTAGTGTCCCAACTCATATGGTTCCTGTAATACAATCTTGTTTTAGTGTCCCAACTTACATGGTTTCTGTAATACAATCTTGTTTTAGTGTCCCAACTTATATGGTTCCTGTAATACAATCTTGTTTTAGTGTCCCAACCTGTATGGTTCCTGTAATACAATCTTTTTTTATTTAGTGTCTCAACTCATATGGTTCCTGTAATACAATCTTTCTTTTTTTAATGTTCCAACTTATATGGTTCCTGTAATACAATCTTTTTTTAGTGTCCCAACCTATATGGTTCCTGTAATACAATCTTTTTTTTTAATGTCCCAACTTATATGGTTCCTGTAATACAATCTTTTTTTAGTGTCCCAACCTATATGGTTCCTGTGATACAATCTTTTTTTAGTGTCCCAACCTATATGGTTCCTGTGATACAATCTTTTTTTAATGTCCCAACCTATATGGTTCCTGTAATACAATCTTTTTTTAGTGTCCCAACTTATATGGTTCCTGTAATACAATCTTTCTTTTTTTAATGTTCCAACTTATATGGTTCCTGTAATACAATCTTTTTTTAGTGTCCCAACCTATATGGTTCCTGTAATACAATCTTTTTTTTTAATGTCCCAACTTATATGGTTCCTGTAATACAATCTTTTTTTAGTGTCCCAACCTATATGGTTCCTGTGATACAATCTTTTTTTAGTGTCCCAACCTATATGGTTCCTGTGATACAATCTTTTTTTAATGTCCCAACCTATATGGTTCCTGTAATACAATCTTTTTTTAGTGTCCCAACTTATATGGTTCCTGTAATACAATCTTTTTTTAGTGTCCCAACTTATATGGTTCCTGTAATACAATCTTGTTTTAGTGTCCCAACCTATATGGTTCCTGTAATACAATTTTTTTTTTTAATGTCCCAACTTATATGGTTCCTGTAATACAATCTTTTTTTAGTGTCCCAACCTATATGGTTCCTGTAATACAATCTTTTTTTTTAATGTCCCAACTTATATGGTTCCTGTAATACAATCTTTTTTTAGTGTCCCAACCTATATGGTTCCTGTGATACAATCTTTTTTTAGTGTCCCAACCTATATGGTTCCTGTAATACAATCTTTTTTTTAATGTTCCAACTTATATGGTTCCTGTAATACAATCTTGTTTTAGTGTCCCAACCTATATGGTTCCTGTAATACAATTTTTTTTTTAATGTCCCAACTTATATGGTTCCTGTAATACAATCTTTTTTTTAGTGTTCCAACGTATATGGTTCCTGTGATACAATCTTTTTTTAGTGTCCCAACCTATATGGTTCCTGTAATACAATCTTTTTTTTAATGTTCCAACTTATATGGTTCCTGTAATACAATCTTTTTTTAGTGTCCCAACTTATATGGTTCCTGTAATACAATCTTTTTTTAGTGTCCCAACTTATATGGTTCCTGTAATACAATCTTGTTTTAGTGTCCCAACCTATATGATTCCTGTAATACAATCTTTTTTTATTTAGTGTCTCAACTCATATGGTTCCTGTAATACAATCTTTTTTTAATGTTCCAACTCATATGGTTCCTGTAATACAATCTTGTTTTAGTGTCCCAACCTATATGGTTCCTGTAATACAATCTTGTTTTAGTGTCCCAACCTATATGGTTCCTGTAATACAATCTTTTTTTTAGTGTCCCAACTTATATGGTTCCTGTAATACAATCTTTTTTTAGTGTCCCAACTTATATGGTTCCTGTAATACAATCTTGTTTTAGTGTCCCAACCTATATGGTTCCTGTAATACAATCTTTTTTTATTTAGTGTCTCAACTCATATGGTTCCTGTAATACAATCTTTTTTTAATGTTCCAACTCATATGGTTCCTGTAATACAATCTTTTTTTAGTGTCCCAACCAATATGGTTCCTGTAATACAATCTTTTTTTAGTGTCCCAACCTATATGGTTCCTGTAATACAATCTTTTTTTAATGTTCCAACTTATATGGTTTCTGTAATACAATCTTTTTTTAGTGTCCCAACTTATATGGTTCCTGTAATACAATCTTTTTTTAGTGTCGCAACCTATATGGTTCCTGTAATACAATCTTTTTTTAGTGTCCCAACCTATATGGTTCCTGTAATACAATCTTTTTTTAATGTTCCAACTTATATGGTTTCTGTAATACAATCTTTTTTTAGTGTCCCAACTTATATGGTTCCTGTAATACAATCTTTTTTTAGTGTCGCAACCTATATGGTTCCTGTAATACAATCTTTTTTTAATGTTCCAACTTATATGGTTTCTGTAATACAATCTTTTTTTAGTGTCCCAACTTATATGGTTCCTGTAATACAATCTTTTTTTAGTGTCCCAACCTATATGGTTCCTGTAATACAATCTTGTTTTAGTGTCCCAACCTATATGGTTCCTGTAATACAATCTTTTTTTAGTGTCCCAACCTATATGGTTCCTGTAATACAATCTTGTTTTAGTGTCCCAACCTATATGGTTCCTGTAATACAGTCTTTTTTTAATGTTCCAACTTATATGGTTTCTGTAATACAATCTTTTTTTAGTGTCCCAACTTATATGGTTCCTGTAATACAATCTTTTTTTAGTGTCCCAACCTATATGGTTCCTGTAATACAATCTTTTTTTAGTGTCCCAACTTATATGGTTCCTGTAATACAATCTTGTTTTAGTGTCCCAACCTGTATGGTTTCTGTAATACAATCTTGTTTTAGTGTCCCAACCTGTATGGTTCCTGTAATACAATCTTGTTTTAGTGTCCCAACCTATATGGTTCCTGTAATACAATCTTGTTTTAGTGTCCCAACCTATATGGTTCCTGTAATACAATCTTTTTTTATTTAGTGTCTCAACTCATATGGTTCCTGTAATATAATCTTCTTTTTTTTAATGTCCCAACTTATATGGTTCCTGTAATACAATCTTTTTTTAGTGTCCCAACTTATATGGTTTCTGTAATACAATATCGTTTTAGTGTCCCAACTTATATGGTTCCTGTAATACAATCCCGTAGGAATTTCATACAGCAAATTTGATACTGAGGAGGCAGCTGACATGTATTAAAAATGTTTTTAAAAATTGGTTAAACATCACGAAGTGGGGAGCTAGATGACATGTATAAAAAATGTTTGGGTTTTTTAATTGGGTAAACATCACGAAATGCATCTTCATAAATCAAGGCTAATATTCGTTCCTCGTATTCAGCCTTGATACATGTCGTCAAGAAATCGTGCCACAAAATGCTTAAATTTCATTGGATGCGATGAGATCTGATTGCAACGAATCGCAACGCTTCTTATAGATTCCCTTGTGATTGTAAACAAAGATGGCAGCGTCATCGTCCGTGGAAACGTGTCGTGTTTGTCACGATATGTTAAAAAAAAGGTTTCGGCAGTTAATTTTTTATATTGCTTTCAAGATTGTCACATGTTACCGATGCTGTGATTGGTCAGCGATGTCATCGTGTAAGGGACATAATCGGTGTTACAAATTTTCTTCCAATAGAGGGCGCTAGTAGTGGATATCAGTAATCTTGACTACATGTATCAAGGCTCTGAATACGAGGAACGAATATTAGCCTTGATTTATGAAGATGCACGAAATGGGGAGCTAGATGACATGTATTAAACATGTTTTAATTGGGTAAACATCACGAAGTGGGAATCGAGCTTCTTTAGCCGCCATTTCCCAACATAGGGGATTTCTTGGTTATTTATATTATATTAGATAGAGTTTCAAATGAATAAATATATAAAATAAATAAATAAATAATTTAAATAAATAAATAGTATGTACCCCAAAATTATCGACGACCTAAATTTAGGACGGATTCAACATGGGGGAAACGTTTGCTCGTTTGTACAGCTACTAATGAAAAAATGAAGGGGCGGGACGTAGCCCAGTGGTAAAGTGGTCGGTCTGGGACCAATCCCTAACATCCAGTAGCGGGTACAATGTGCTCTAGTGGTGTCATTAAACAAAACAACCAAACAAACTAATAGCCGGTGATTAATTAATGTGCTCTGCTTCTAGTGCTGTCTTAACAAAAACAAAAACAAAACGGCGATAGCAGTGGTATAACTAGGGGTGAGTCAATAACCCCTCGCCACGCCAACACCCTAACCCTACCCCACTCCCGCCCCCGCCCATTGTCTTTGGAATGAGACCGTGTAAATTACTGTCGTGTTTGAGTGCGAGTGCGAATAATTTTAACATGCTCATATACCACTAGAGTTTTGATCATGTCCGTCCCGGGGCCTGTCTCTGGATAGCCAGTGACTTGCTCCGGGACAGAAAATTAAGAGGACAATTTTGAAATTTACATCCAAAAATTAAATAATGGGCCTTTAAAATTTTTATGCGCATCTCTAATTAATATAATTAATAAAGAAAATTCTACTATTAAATTTGGTCGCTAGATTAGATTGGGCGATCAAAATGAAATTAGATAACACGCCTGATTTGGGATGGGGGGGGGGGGGGGGGGTGAAAATGGACAGAATTTTGAAAATAGCAATTAGTAAAAGAAATTAGTAGGATTAAAATTAGAAAGAAAAAAGTCACAAGCCAAAAATAAAAAGAATTGACTGCTCGGTTGAATATTTATATAATTTGGAGCATTTTGGAAGGACAGTCCAAAAATAAATAAGAGAAAGAAGAGAGGATCGGACTATTTAATAATATTTAAAAAAAAGAGAAAAAAAAAGAAGTAATTTCGACATGAACTTTTAAACGAAGGTCTAAAAGTTTTTAAAGTCCGATCTATACGTCCACGTGAGTGGCCTCGTTAAGGCCGTTAGGTTGTTACGTCGGCGAGGCTGGAGTGTCCCGGAGGTTCGGCAGCAGATGTTGGCGTCGTAACAGGGTACTGACTACCGTACCGTAGTCGGGGCCGCAGACCGCTCGGATCATCTTATGTAGATTCCGGTTGTCCAACTTGTTCGAAAGTATGACCTGTCTATAGGTCTGCTCCCTCCGGTGCGTCACGACTACGGTGTGGTGAGTACCGAACATCTTGCTGTGAAGTTCGTACTCGCTGCCGTCCTCCAGGGGTCTCCAGTCCGCGTTGAGGTAACTGCCACGGAGCTTGGTCGGGTCTGTCGTGTCTCCCTGCATGTACTGATGAAGGTGTTTCTTCAGTCCGCTCACTGCGACGGTCCACTCGGACTCTTCGGGGGGGGGGGGGGGGGGGGGGGGGGGGGGGGGCGACTACCGGCGCTGGTCTCTCGGTCTTGGCTGGCTGTTTGGTCGGTGATGTTGCCTTCCTCTTGCCAACGGCGGCTGATCGGGCCTGTGGCGTGGTGACTGGCGATACCGGCGATACCGGCCAGTTCTGTCTGGGCCACGTACGTGACGGTCGGCGATGGAGGGTCGTCGTGGGGTGTCTCACACACCGCGGTGTTGAGTCTGTCCCTCTCGATGGTCGACGGTTCCCGCAGGGCTGGTCTCGTCAACTCAGGTTGGGCTGGGGACGGCGTCGCCAGCTTTGGTACACCCGTGCCGTTCCTGGCGCGCTTTTCCTCTTCCTCCATCTCCTCTTCTTCGTCGGTACGATCGCGTCACCGTACACCAGTCACGGAAGCCCGTGACCCAGTGTACGAGACGCGATACTCCAAAGGTTTTCCCCCCAGGTGTGGGGGCAACTCGAGAGTACAAGGCGACACGTCTGTTCTGATCGTGAATCAGTTCGGAAGTCCTGTCGTGTTTGAACAGCGTGTTGAGTGATAACAGATGGACATTATCCAACGAATCGGGACGTTTTACGACAACAGTAATCCACTTATGTGGAGTCCGACTGCTTTTTATCACGTACACCAGTTACGTTTAGCCTGAATACTTCGCCGTAAGTTACAAACAGTTTGTTACGATGACCTTGATTGGCCTTCACTGGTATGTTTTGTTCTTTTCAATCAGTAAATTATGTTAATCTGCACAACGCCAGGGCTTAGATTACAATTACATACTGTGTATTATTATTATTACTATTACAAAAAAAAAAAACAACCATGACATGCATGACAACTATAATCCCAAAACTGCTGGTTTTATTTATGTGTATCACAAGTGGGAACGAGGAAGAAAATTAAGGCCGGGGCACCCCCCCCCCCCTCCTCAAGATAATACCCCCACAAACACACATTGAAGATAATAACCCCCCCCCCCCCCCACCCCTTCCCCGTTGGAAGACAAATTAAAACATTACTGGATCCTCCAATTACTAGCATTTTCACACACAAACACGCGCACGCACGCATGCACACACGCCTTTTATGTCTTACTATGCCAGAACCAAAGTTACTGCTAAAAACGAAATGTATTTCAATATAAAAACAGAATAAAAGCATTACAATACTAGAAAACGACAAATTTTCTTCAGGTAACAAAATTATTAATTATATCAAAACAACAAACAACAAGGACGATATAACACCGAACTATCAACACAATTTAGCTACACCTGAAGACTATTCGCACTCAACACATTTTGATTACGGTTATATGGCGTCAGATATAGTATTATGGTTATGGACCACACAGATAATGAGAGAAGAAACCCGCTGCCGCCACGACATGGGCTTCTCTTTTCGATTAGCAAGGGATCTTTCATATGCACCATCCTACAGAGAGGATAGTATAAACCACGACCTTTGTAACACCAGTTGTGGAGCACTGGCTGGATCGAAAAATATGGCCGCATGGACACGTTACGCCGACGGGGATAGATCCTAGATAAACCGCGCTTCAGGTTACGTCTCGCCCCTCGACACAGTTTAAAATCAGCTCCCCTAGTCTAGTCTATAAGGGGCGGGTTTTAACTCAGTCGGATGAGTGTTTGCTTGAGGTGCTTGCGTCGCTGGATTGAACCATGTCAGTGGATCTATTCAACTGATTGTGGATTTTGCCCCCCGTTCCAACCAGTGCACCACAACTGGTTAAATGCCGTGGTATGTGCTATCCTGTCTGTGGGGAAGTGCATAAAAGATCCTTTGCTGCATTAGGAAAAATGTAGCTGCTTTCCTCTGATGACTATGTGTCAGAATTACCAAATGATTGACATCCAATAGCCGATGATTAATTATTCAACGTGTTCTAGTGGTGTTGTTAAACAAAACAAAACTTTAAACCCTAGTCTATATCTATTTCCTGGTAGACCAGTATAGCTGATTCCAATCAGATTGCACAGTTTGTAACAGATGAAACACTTTAACAGGGGCGTAGCGTGAGCTGGACCTGGGGAGTGTGGGGGGGGGGGGGGGGTCGAATATGAACCAAGTGGACCTTTTCTATTTTGTTTTTGCACCACCAGAAACTCCATATGTATAAACCTGTATGTTTTAGTTCTGAAAGCGGACCATTTGCTTCAGCCCCTGTTAAAAAAAGAAAACTTTAAAAAAAAACCTTTAAAACATCACTGATGCTTGTATAAACAATTATATTTAAAAAGAAGACCACGATGACGAAATGCGAAGAATGTATTAAAATTCCACGAGATTATTGCCACCCCTGCACCACGTTGAGAAACATTACTTTTTAAAAAGTTACACCCGATCCCTAGAAAATTCCTTTACTCGCCCTAGATACTATAGCCCTAGAATCGTGTTACAAACACATGACAAGATGATGGACTTTTTATCCCTATCATTTAACACAAACAGCATACAACAAACAACGTATTTACCGCTCAGGTAATATAATAGAACGTGTTCAGGTTGTACCCACAGGTATTTAGACATGTCCATAGGCTAATTAAGTTAAGGATGTCAACCTCTCGAATGTACAATTCACAAATATATTGTGAAACAACTTAAGTTCTGTATTGTGCTAATCTAAAGTCTGTTAGCATGACGTCAATATATGCGTAACATAATTAACACATTTATTTAAATTTTGAATTACTGCCAAAATATTACGTTTTGTGGTTTAGGCCTAATGTGACATTTACGTGTATGGAAAATGCCATTATTGGTGATTTTTTCCCTCTTTCCCCCAGACGTGAACGTTTGTAAAATTCACCAATAAAATTTGCGATTCTCGATCCCCACCCACACCTCTTATGAGGTGCAATTGATCATACGAATCCGCATGCCAATTTTTGTGTTAGACACCCTCGACCCCCCCCCTCCACGTAACGCTAGACCATCCACTCCCCCCCAAACCCCCCCCCCCCCAAAAAAAAAACGTAACACTTGGGAACACACAGCCCCTCCCATTCACAAACAAATCATGCAATGGATGCAATATAATTTTAACGTATTGTTTTGCGATTTGGGAAAGTGCAGATCTATACGCATTTTAACTCGATTTATAATCCTTATTGTATGTAGACGTCTAGCTATAACTACCTACGTTAAACATTATCGCCGTGAACATTGTTGCCGTGACAGTGTTTATCAAAGAAGTTTCTGTAATTAAAAAAAGTGCGTTACCTAACGCTGTTAAATACACCCACCCACCTCCTGTAACGCTACATAACGCACGACCCCCTCGAGTGTTACGTAATACTTGAATGGTCGCTTATGAAAACACCGTATTAGGACCACTTTAAAAAAAAAAATATGCAAGCCTGTAGTTAAGGGGAACATGGGGACATAGCCCCACTGAAAATCTATTGACACCCACTTCACTAGAATCTGATGGCATCCGTGCTTAATTAAAAATGTTCCCTCTTAGTTTAGACTAGGTACAACACTGCATTATTTATATTTATTCCCCCATCGTCCAAGGTTTATATTCTGTCAGTTAGGTCTGATTAAAAAAAGAATGTCAACCTTGTTGCATTGCGTATTAATCATAAATTGTATTTAAACGTTGTTATACACATAAAAACAAAAACAAAATGTATCATTAAATTCGCGGTTTTGGGTCGTCTAAATTCTAGAAAGACAAGCACCCGTTTCTAAAGATCAAACTATTCATGATGGTTTAGACGTTACAAACTCAAAAAAAAAAAATATATATCTCCCATTTTGTGCTACAACTTTCGTAAATCCAGTTAATCGTCAATATGATATAATTATGTATATTTATGAATAATATTTGTCTTGACAAGGCATAGTTGAGACATTCCATCAAAACCTCTAATATTGGCATTGTGCCAAATCAGGTTTATTATCAGTTGGCATTGTAGGCACCAAGGGGATGCTGTTCAATTGGCATTATCTGAAAGTATTATATGTCTGCAAAGTGGCACAATTCTATCACAAAGTGCATTATCTCCGTTTTTATCCGCCTCACTACATCTGGAGGAGAGGTTGAATGTAGGTTTAATGTGAGTGCGTGCGTAGACTACGTGTGTTTGTTTTAGAATCCCTCAAATAAAAAAAAATTCATCTAGTTTAATGCATAAAAGTGTTGCTTTTTATATGTGGGAAGCTAGTCTAATAGCTATATGCCAATATTAATTAGATGTTGCTGTATATATCTATCTATCTATCTATATATATATATATTTGTTTTCAAGATACTTGATTTTTACGTTTATAAAATTCCTGAAATGCACCCCGTTACCTGGAATGTACACTTTATCACAAACAATTTGAAAAGAAGCCATGACCTATAAGTAATACCCTTGAATAATGTCATCTATTGTTTTATGTAGATAAAAACTCTGAAGTTTTTGGTTATCAGCACATGCAACGACATGCATACATCTATCTTATTTGATACTCTGTGATAAAACGAAATCGGAATATTTTAAAATGTGAAGACAATAATTAAAACTAGCGCATGCGAGATTTGAACCATGTTTGTTAAAGGGACATACCCTGGTTTTTAAACACTAAGGCATATTTTGACTATTATAGCCGTTTTTGATAACTGAAATCATACTTTACTTACGATTTTATGGTTTAGATTATCCATTTCTATACATTCGAAGTGTTTTTGGTCATCCTGGTAGTTTTAATATCACAAAATGCATTTCTCATTGTTTTAAAAACGCACGTGCGTTTATGA
This sequence comes from Gigantopelta aegis, assembly GCF_016097555.1. Classification (NCBI taxonomy): domain Eukaryota; kingdom Metazoa; phylum Mollusca; class Gastropoda; order Neomphalida; family Peltospiridae; genus Gigantopelta; species Gigantopelta aegis. The sequence continues at coordinate 45,471,875 of NC_054701.1, forward strand.
AGTAACAGTTATGGAGTCGAGTTTTAGTCTATTTTTAGACGGCATTTCACAATTTCAAAGTCACAGACTTGTAACTTTATCCAAATGTGTTACAGGTTTGTAGATTAACTAAACTTAGTGTTAATATTCACGCGCTAAAACCAGGGTCTGTCCCTTTAAATGCAATTAACATAAAGATAATTATGAGTTTAATTAACTCTTGTTTCTTTGCTATCAGTGGTTATTGTCAGCGATGTTAGTGCTGTCCTGTCTATGGAAAGTTCATATAAAAAGATCCCATGCTGCTAATGGAAAATGTACCCGGTTTTCTCTAATCAAAGTTTGTTTTGTTTAACGACACCACTAGAGCACATTGATTAATTAATCATTGGCTATTGGATGTCAAACATTTGGCAATTCTGACAGGTTAGAGGAAACTCGCTACATTTTCCCTAATACAGCAAGGGATCTTTTATATGCACTTTTCTACACACTGGAAAGTACATACCACGGCCTTTGAACAGTTCATCTAATCAAGTCTGAACGACAAATCCTTTATAAATAGTCAAAAACGTATCTCTGCATAATGCATAGTCGAAGGAGCATTTGGAAAAATAGCATTTGGTTTCATGAATCTCTATCTAGTGCCTCGTCTATAAGAGAATAGCCACTCTTTGGGATATCCTTTACTGGACAATACCGGCCTCGGTGGCGTCGTGGCAGGCCATCGGTCTACAGGCTGGTAGGTACTGGGTTCGGATCCCAGTCGAGGGATGGGATTTTTAATCCAGATACCGACTCCAAACCCTGAGTGAGTGCTCCGCAAGGCTCAATGGGTAGGTGTAAACCACTTGCACCGACCAGTGATCCATAACTGGTTCAACAAAGGCCATGGTTTGTGCTATCCTGCCTGTGGGAAGCGCAAATAAAAGATCCCTTGCTGCCTGTCGTAAAAAGAGTAGCCTATGTGGCGACAGCGGGTTTCCTCTAAAAACAGTGTCAGAATGACCATATGTTTGACGTCCAATAGCCGATGATAAGATAAAAAAAATCAATGTGCTCTAGCGGCGTCGTTAAATAAAACAAACTTTACTTTTACTGGACAATGCACCCTTCCTGTGCCGATCAGAGAGGATTGCCAGTCCCAGACTAGTTTACTAATTCAAAACTAGCACAGGTCAGAACGTATTGCAATAAATATAGCTGTGATGACATGCACCTATGAATCGCTATACAACAGAGATGATATCATCCCGAAGTTTCGCTAACGTTCGCGAACTATTTGATTGGTTTTCGACGTGGTCATTTGGTTGACCGTGAAGCGCATACACCAATCTGGTGGATTGTTTTTTTTGTTGTTGTTGTTGTTTATTTTTGTGTGTTTTTTTTGCTCGCTCTGTCTGAACTCACCACAGGCGTTCGCGAAAGTTGAGCGTACCCTGCCCCACCGGTGGCACATTTCATGAATACTTCCACCACAGATGTCAAGTCTGTCACTTCATAAAAAATATTACTAAATCAACCACATTTTAATAAACTTTAAAGAAATCTGAGTACGTTTATCTGCAAATTGGCTAAACTAAAATGTATTCCAGCGTGAGTCCTGCAAACGTTTGATATCCAAAAGCCGATAATTAATAAATCCATGTGCTGTATTAGTGGTGTCGTTAAACGAAACAGACTTTAAATTCAGTGCTTAGTTATCAGATCTAGACTGGAATGAATGAATGGATGTTTAACGACACCCCAGCACAGAATTAGCCTACACTTCAGCCATTGGGTTTCAAACAAAGGTACGTACACGTATATGAATAGCTCCACTAAAAAAGAAAGAAATGTTTTATTTAACGACGCACTCAACACATTTTATTTATGGTTATATGGCGTCAGACATATGGTTAAGGACCACACAGATTTTGAGAGGAAACCCGCTGTCGCCACTACATGGGCTACTCTTCCGATTAGCAGCAAGGGATCTTTTATTTGCGCTTCCCACAGGCAGGATAGCACAAACCATGGCCTTTGTTGAACCGGTTATGGATCAGTGGTCGGTGCAAGTGGTGTACACCTACTCATTGAGCCTTGCGGAGCACTCACTCAGGTTTTGGAGTCGGTATCTGGATTAAAAATCCCATGCCTCGACTGGGATCCGAATCCAGTACCTACCAGCCTGTAGACCGATGGCCTGCCACGACGCCACCGAGGCCGGTCTAGCTCCACTATTAATAGTGGAGCTAATTTAAATTAGATTGGATCTAAACTAGAGAATGGCACGCCAAGGGCGAAAAAAACCTTCAACTGGATTATCTATGTTCAACACTTTTGCATAATGCCAACTCCCACGTATGACGCCTGCTGTTAGTGGAGGACATAATGACCTATATATTTGGTTGATCCATTGGCCCAACGCCAGGACGTTTGAATAAACATACATGATTGATATATCTGTAAGGTCGGGTTACAACCTTGAATGATATTAAAAACAACTACTCAACTTTTCAGAGCAATATTTTGCAGTCGTCATATTTTGTTCGTCTCTCTGATAAAACACCTAAAACAAACCCATCATTGCAGCCATGCATACAAATCTGCCCTTCCAGCATATTCTATAAATTACTAATATTGTTTTCAACATGTCCATGACCACATGCATATATTTAGTTACAAAATTATACTTTTATTAGACTTAGCATTAAGTTTACACATGTTTTGTCCACAGTGTGTTTCCCCACTCTCTGAAGTTTTAAAAATCACAATAATATTAATTTATTCGTATGTAACAACATTTAATTTCATCTAAAAACTACTTGGTGTTTTTAATTACTTTTTTTTTTTTTTGTAGCAGGCCTCTGAAAAATTCAAATTTCTGTAACCCATTTAGGCTTACGGGTTTATGAAAAACAATTTTGGGTACTAGGCTAAACCACTTCAATTTGCGCGAACAAGATCTCGGTGTCTGATCAATAATTCTAGGCTATTTTATTATCATAAAAAGCCACCATCTTGAAATATACAAAATAACCGACAATTTGTCATATTCGGTCTTCTAATGAAATGACAATATTTTGGATGTCTATTCCTACATTTGTTGTGGTCTATGTAGGAATTTAATACAGTCAGCAGTGTTGTATTAACGTCATTCAAATGTTAAAGTTTGTTTTGTTTAACGACACTACTAGAGCACATTGATTAATTAATCATCGGCTATTGGATGTCAATTATTTGGTAATTCTGATATGTAGCCACCAGAGGAAACCCGCTACATTTTCCTTAGTGCAGCAAGTGATCTTTTATATGTACTTTCCCACAGACAGGAAAGCACATACCACGGTCCCTGGTAGTTGTGGTGCACTGGTCTGAACGAGAAAAAACCCCAATAAGTTGAATGAATCCACCCAAGTGGTTCGATCCTGCGACGCGAGCTCCTCAAGCGAGCACTCACTTTATATCTATATTTTGACTTCGTATGCCCTTTTTGTCCAAAGGTATTATATACATGAATTCAATTTTATTTTATTTTAAGGTCAACAATACAACTATAACACAACCACAAGAAATTTGTAGTTCTATGGCAGAAGATTTTAGTCGAGTATTTAGCGACACAGAAGATGAACATTTTGATAACACTTTTAAATCAACTATTGAAAAGAAAGTTTCAGAATTTAAGCTAACTGCCGCTACAAGTAAAGATAGTGTTGATATTTCCCCCATTCTTGTTAGCAAAATCTGCTCTAAGCTACCGAATAACAAGTCTTGTGGGCCAAACAAAATATTCTATGAACACTTAAAATATGGAGGTTCTTATCTTTATTTTTGTCTTTCTCGGTTATTTTCCTTGGTAATAAACAGTGGGCACATTCCAGAAGGTTGGAATTCAGGGGTTTTAGTCTGTTTATTTAAAGGTCAAAGTAAGTCGAAATCCAGCAGAGACTCTTATCGAGGTATCGCACTTCTATCTGTAATCTTTAAAGTTTTTGAAAGAGTCCTGGAAACGTTAATGTCAGAACTGAACTCTTCAGAAAGTTTTCCTAATATTCACCAATGTGGTTTTCAGAAAGGCCTTTCTAGCATTGACACTTCGTTCATTCTACAAGAAACTATCAATCACTATAGAGAAAGAGGTGATGGAGTAATTGTTACATTTCTAGATAGTGCTAAAGCCTTTGATACTGTCTGGCACTCTGGTCTCTTGTGGAAACTTTCTGAAATTGGTATATCCCCCAAAGTCTGGCTTACTTTAGAAGCAATCTATTCAAACTGTAAACTACAGGTCTTAGTAAACAATAGTTTCTCTTCACACTTTCCTTTGAAAAGAGGATTGTGTCAAGGAAGCATACTATCCCCCAAATTGTATGTATTGTTTATTAATGAATTGCTGAATAATTTAACCCAATCCAACAAAGGTGCAATGATCCTGGATACTAGATTTTCTTGCCCAACTCAAGCAGATGACATCTCTATTATTTCTCCTACTCCAAGTGACATGCAAAATATGATTTCATTATGTGAGCGATATAGCGCTAAATGGCGTTTTACATGCTCTGCTTCTAAAACACAAGTTGTTGACTTCTGTAAGGATCCGGATACGAAACTTATTCTGTATGGAAAAGAACTGCCATGTTCAACAGCCATAAAACATGTTGGCATTAAATTACAAAGGTCTTTAAATAATTGGGACAGAACACTCGAGACTTGCAAAACTATAAAATCCACCGCCATGTCTCTAGTTCAGGCTGGTTGTCACTGCCGTGGAATTAATCCTGTAACTAGCGTCAAACTAGTTCATTCGCTGTGCCTATCAAAAGCCTTGTACGGTAGTGAATTATGGAATAATTTAAATACAAATGAACTATTGGCGTTAGAAAGAGCATATAGATTTGTAATAAAGATTATCCAGGGTCTTCCTAAAAGAACACGAACCGATTTTTGTCTTGGACTTCTTGGCAGTATATCCCTTGAAGGACATATAGATAGAAACAAATTATACTATTTAGGACATCTTTTGCGATGCCCCGTGTGGACTCTGGCTTACAAAATAGCAGTCACTCGACTACTAAGTTTTTAAAAATCAGTGTGTTCGTTCAAATATTGGCTTTGCAGCGGATATATACACAATTCTTCGTAAATATAATCTACTGCATCACCTCAACGAATTTTTTCTAACATCAGTATTCCCTAGTAAGCATATTTGGAATATAATTGTAAGAAAACATGTTTTAGAATTTGAGGAAACTAACTGGCAGTTACGAATTTCTTTAAACCCCGATACAACACATTTTCTAAAAATTCATGCCAATCTCGAAGTGCATAGAGCTTGGTCAGTTGCACGGTCAAATCCATCACTAAAGGAGCAAGCAAATCACTTGATAAATATATGTGCTACATGGAGGCCAAACTCAGTACACGGTATTTGTACGTTATGTACTAGTAACTATTCTGATCTTTTTACACACGTCATGACTAGTTGTTCATACTTAACAACAACCAGAGATACATTCTGGACAACGCTTCTTGATATCTGTCCTATTGACCTCAGTGTAGAATTACATAACTGCCCCGATGATATTTTTATTACAAAACTCCTGTCCTGTAAACCTCCAATAAATATTGATGATGAATCATCTATGTTATATAGTGAAACTGTCATACATTTCATTTATAAAATAACGCAAATATATTACGTTAACAATATGAAGACCAATATACTGTAGACAGTCATGACTGTCTGTTCTTGTGCAAATGTGCAGATCTTTATAGTGGTGTGTGTGTGTGTGAGAGAGAGAGAGAGAGAGAGAGAGAGAGAGAGAGAGAGAGAGAGAGAGAGAGAGAGAGAGAGAGAGAGAGAGAGAGAGAATGGCAGGGTGGCGAGTGAATTTATATGAGCGTGATTCTGATCAACCAATAACCTTTTTCATGTAATTCTCTCACCATGCGTTTATTCCCATGCCACTGTATATATTACCTATTATTTATTTTGTATCAAGTACTATGTATTATCCATTAATCATTGTGCATTGCCTTTTATGTATTATGTATGTATGATAATCTGTACTGTTCGAACTCTCTACAAGAGGAATAAAGAATATATATATTATATACATGAATTCAAATTTATTGGCGGGATAGTGCAAAAATATTACAGACAGTAACAAAGATTTATATATGCTATGTCACGATGTTGCTTCGTCATTATATACATATACTGAACAAAAAAAGAAACTTCCGATTTGTACATATAGTATTTGTTGTGTTAAAGAATTCATTGTGTAATGAAATTATATAGGTAGTATTAGCCTTGAGCTGTATTATCAGGATTCATGAATTTTATCGATTATTTTTGCACTGTTAATCGTCGACAACGTGAACTTCAATTTGCACGTGCATGCATGGTTCGACATGTCCCGTGTAGTATTCGGTCAATTTGTTTTACTTGACTTACTGACATTGTTGTCAAGTGAACGAAATGGCTTTAAAATTTGTAAAAAAATTAACGTTTTTCACATTGTAGCATGTTTAGTATGCCAAGAATACCCAATAATTTACGCGAACGGGCGATTGGCATGCTTGATGCTGGCATGTCGACAGAAGACGTTGCAAGGCATGTTGGGAGTTCTAGTCGAGCGATACGAAATATTCGCGTAAGATTTCGAACGACAGAAAGCACCAACGACTTGCCACGTCGTAGACGTCCGCGTGTTACAACGCGTGGTCAGACCGCTATATCGTGAACACTCATTTGCGCAATCGATTCCAAACTGCCACTGCTACTGCTGCTAACACACCTGGGCTTCATAATAACCGAATCAGTGGGCAAGCTGTTCGTAATCGTCTGCGGGAGAACGGTTTACATGCACGACGTCCTTACGTCGGATGCGTTTTAACGCAACGTCATCGTCTAAATCGTCTTAATTGGGCACGTGTACACACTCGTTGGATACGGCGACGCTGGAATACCGTTTTGTTTTCGGATGAATCCAAATTTTCTACTGTAGGAGAAATGAACGCTATGCTGACTGTTGTGTTCTTGAACGAGATCGTTTCGGGGGTGGGGGTTGTGTCATTGTCTGGGCAGCCATTGCCCATGGTTATCGTTCACCACTAGTCGTCATTGATGGCAATTTAAATGCTCAACGTTACCGTGATGACATTCTCGCTCATCACCTCATTCCTCTGTTCCATAACAATGCCAACATCTCGATTTTTCAGCATGATAATGCCACCTCTCATACAGCTAGAGACACTGTAAATTTTCTTAGGACAAATAACATTGATTTCATTGATGACTGGCCCGCTAAAAGTCCTAATCTCAACCACATCGAGTATGTCGGGGATAATCTGGACAGACGATTGAGGCGTCGTCCCAACCCACCCGCTAACGTCAACGAACTTCGTCAAGCGCTCATTCAGGAAAGGAACAATATTCCACAGGCAGAAATCAACACTTTAGTCAATTCTATGCGCCTGCGATGCACTGCAGTGGTCAATTCAAGAGGTTATTAAGTGGGTGGTTTTTTTAAAACCCCTACCACACTTGGTCAAAATTTCTCCCAGTTTCTGTTAAAGGGACATTCCCGACTTTTCTGCATTGTAAGATGTTTCAGACTAATAAAATATTTCTACTATTGAACTTACATATTAAATATACTGAAGGCCAAAAGAAACTTTACCATTTTCAATTTGGAATTTAAGAAAAAATTAATTGTTTTTAAAAAGTAACTCAATCCAAAACACATAGCCCAAACACAACAATAATGTATGCAGAAAATTATACCCGCCCACTGCACGTTTTGGGTGGGACACACAGAAAAGTGAAAAACTCGTGCACTATGAACAACAGCAATTGCACGTGCAATAAGGGTATAAAAACGGTTTAGACGGCATGTCAGACATCCACACAGATAAAAAAAAACACCATAGGAATGCCACGACTGACACCAGAACAACGCGAGAGAGCCCTGGGTATGATACAGATGGGAACCACTCATGCCCACATCGCCAGAACCTTCGGTTGTTCCCGTGTTACTGTTACAAACTTGATGCAACGCTACATGCAAACAGGGCAGACATCAGGCAGGCCAAGAACAGGCAGACCCAGGGTGACTTCGCCCCGTGATGACCGGTACTTGCGTACCTTGCATCTACGAAATCGCTTCCTGACAGTGACGTCATCAGCAATGAATACCTTAGGTCACAGGGTTAGTCGACAGACAGTGGCCAGGCGACTCAGGACTCATGGAATAAGGGCTTACAGACCATATAGAGGACACTTACTGACACCACAACATCGTCGTTTGAGATTGACATGGGCTAGGACTGTACTACGTTGGCAGCGACGTGATTGGCTGCGGGTTCTTTTCACTGATGAAAGCCGGTTCTCTTTGTTCAGAGTTGATGGCAGACAGCGTGTGTACCGCCGTAGTGGTGAACGAGTGGCGGCTTTTTGCGTTCAGGAGGTCGTGCCATATGGTGGAGGGAGGTATCTGTGCACAGGAAAGGACACCATTGGTCATCGTTCACGGAAACTTGACAGCTCAACGTTACAGGGATGACATTCTTCGTCCAACTGCAATACCATTTCTCCAACGGCAGCCACGTGGTTTCATTTTTCAGCAAGACAACGCCAGACCTCATATAGCCAGAATCGTATAGAACTTCCTTAGAGCCAACAACGTAAACGTATTGCCGTGGCCTGCACGCTCCCCAGACATGTCCCCCATAGAACACCCTCCAGCCAACCAACAGGAACTGATCCAGGCCCTTCAAGAAGAATGCCAACGCGTTCCACGTGACCTCATCAGACGACTGATTTTTTCTATGCGTCGGAGAATTATTGCTTGTATTGGGGCAAGGGGTGGTCACACACGCTATTAATGTGACTTGTTATTGAACTTGAGTGATTGTCTGTATGCTTTGCATGTCGTCCGTGAAGTTGAAAGCTCGATTTGTGTACACCACCTCGCTTTGGGAAAATGTGACGTCATTATCAGATGCTGAATGATACTCATTTTTAGTTATGTTAATGTTGACATATTGATCTAGTCAATATATTTTACCTCATGCGACTATCTTTTGTTGTTTTTACACCAGAGTGATTTAAAACTATGGTAAAGGTTCTTTTGGCCTTCAGTATATATTTACTTGTTTAGAATATCAGTGTCTGTATATTCAATGTGTTTCTGGTCTTCTTAATATTTGTAAGAAGCCCAAACTGAATTTTGTCTTCCAATAATTTCGTACGTATGAAAAAACATATTTTAGGAAATAAAATGAAATTTAACCTAGTACAAATAATAGAACGACCAGAAACACGTTTAATATACAGCCACCAATATATTATGCAGAAAAATATATTTGATGTGTAATTACAATCGTTATAAAGTCTCTGTTAGTCGCTAACATGTTAAACATTTCAGCAAACTCAGGAATGTCCCTTTAACCTATGGCCATGATTTTTGCACCAAACGATGCATCATGGAACACTCTTTAAACGCATATATAACAATTATTCCCCCGGTTTGTTTCATCAAGTTATGTTCAAGCAAAGTTAGCGGAAGTTTCTTATTTTGTTCAGTATATGTACCATATCGATGTATAATGGGTCCTACGACTAGTGTATTGAAACTGAATATGTTTTGTCAAGCCCAGTCGATTTCGGATAGAGGTGTCAGATTTCTTCTTGTACATAACGCCTGTAAAAATACTAACCCGTACTTTTAATGCACGATTAAACTTGACAAGGATCAAACAAAGGTCTGTGCCGTCAGAACTACCATAAGCGTACAAGACGGCAGGAGGCAACTGCCCCCCCCCCTGCCCCCCTGCCCCCCCCCTGCCCCCCCCCTCCCCCTAGCGCTGGAGCAAAACCTCAAATTCGGGCAAAAATTATACAGTTATTCTGGTAAAATGTGCTATCCTGAGACCTTTTTACCGTGTATTTTTATAATTTTACCCTCAAAATTAGTTGTAACCCATGTAAACATAAACAGTGATTCGTTTGCAATCCTATATTATAACATAGCTGTTTGGTAATAATGCTAATATGAATAAATGTTGTTATGCAGATTCGGGCATTTTCGTTTTATTCGGGCAAAAGCCAGTCTGCCTTTCTTACAACATTGGGAGCCCGTACGCCTATATCTACATCCTACCTACGCCAAAAAAACATAATAGTAGGGGCCTACACTAGAAAACACTCGAGACATAGGAATCTGATTCTGAGTACATGCCATGTATGTATTTATCTCAGCAATTACCTCTCTTTTTTGAAAAGGCATATCTGTTTTATTTATATTCTCTGGGAGTGGGTTACGGCAGACTTGGTGTAAGTTAATTGGTTTATTTGTAGCTAATAACTTTAAAGAGTAAGATACCAACGTTCAAGACTGGCCGCACTAGTCACTGCATGTCAAATCACTAATCGGAAGACACAGTTCCCAACTGACTATGCCGACCCACTACTGGGCACGACATTCTGTTATCGATGATCCAGTACTAGTATCTCCCTTCTCCCCATGCATTAAGATACCAAGGTACATTTAAGTTCAAGCCCGTAGGGAACCGAGAGGAGGGGGCCGGGGGCCTGTTCTTCAACAATTGAGAACGGAAATACACGCTTTTTCTCCTGCTCCCCCACTAGAGACCGTGTCCCCACCCCTCCGCACCACTCCCGATATCGTTTCTACATCCCTAATATGTATACGTATGCCAAGACGTTAGTAGGCCTACATTTCAGCAATTGGGGTGGGGTGGGCTCTAGGTCACGTATTAAATAAAAAGCACAATGTATGTTTATAATGTGATTACATTTTGATATATCAGTAAATTTGTTGCACTTATGTTTACAAGTTTACCACCACCCCTTTAAGACTAATATAAATAGTACACATTTATTTTACGATGTTCACATACAATAATCATACGAGGTGGGGCGGGGGTGGTGTGGTGATCCAACCAGTCTCTTTTAACCAATGTTCATTTGTCTAAACTCTGTAATTTTTCACATTTCTCTCGAAATTATTTATAAGCATTTAATGCATTAGATACATGTCCTAATGATATTAAAGTGGCTACCAGCGCGATTTGATTTACTTCCCTGCCTTCTACTTCTAGTATATTATGAATAGTAAACATTTGATGACGCAAACCCTTATCGCTATATGTAAATAATGATTCTATTGGTCAAGTCTCGGAGGCGTGATCCATATCCAGACTTTCCATTGGACCATAACTTAAAGTGCAAGCCAACAAAAATCTCTGTTATAAAGTAATGCCCTCGTAGGCACCCACGCATTTGAGTGATAATGGTGAGTAGAGCGAACACGTAGAAAAACAAATTTTGATAATATAATCACTGATTAAATATCGACTTACACTAAATGTCACCTTTTTATTTTTCAGACTTCATACACACACAAAGGACCCAAGGTATGTATTTTGCTAGTGGTGATGGTTAAACAGAAAACGAATCAAAAACATGAATCGTGTCCAAATGACCTTGAGATATAATACCACGTGTTGTTGATGGTTGTTTGTTGACGTTTTTCAGCCAGAATCCGGAAAATTCGTCTGCTTCGATCATGTGACATTTAGAGTCGGCAATGCAAAACAGGTAAGAAAATAACAGCAACACAATCATTTAACTACATTTATATACAAATATACAAATTAAAATTATTTTATAGTCCTTCCCAGCCTCCATGAACATTGTTTTTTTTAATTAAAAATAATTTCAGTTTCATTTGACAAAAAACAAAAACAAAATAAAAATCCCAAAAGCAAAATATTTTTGTGTGCAATTTAAAAAACAATCTGTTCAAAACTGACTGTAATGCATACTATAGTAAGAAAATTACGTGCTGGGAAGGACTATATAAGTAAAATTTATAAAATAGTCTTTAAAGTAGGGACCGCAGACACTTTTTAAATATGACAAGAATGATATTGAATCAATGATTGTTTGTTATACTGAAGAAATACCTTTAAGAGAATAAAAATTTAAAAAATTTAAATAAAATAAATTCAATTGGCCCTGACCCCCAAAATAAAAAAAATTGTAATCGGGGTAGGTTACTCCGTTTTGCAAAAAAAAACCCAAAACGTTTGGCACACTCATAATTTTAGGAATGTATTCATTATTTTCAAATAAAATACCATCAATACCATTAATATAATCGACTAATTGGTCATTATAATACCCATCCATCCCTAAAAAGGGTTCAACATAAGAAAACAGCCATTTTGTCGCATAAGCATATATCATACATGTGGAATGTAATAAAACTCATTTGTGCATTACAAATGAACATTACCATCATCGTCATGTGCTACATGTAGTAATCGGCAACTCCTCAATTGTTACCCACATTATCACAGCATGCTCAATTGTACAGAGAAAAGAGCATCAGTCGGCAGTAATATACAGGTCAATGGTCAATATGTAAGAGGACAAAATGTGTACCATTAATGTTGTATCTCTGTCAAAATGTCAACTTGTGTGTGTGTGTGTTATATGAGAGATAGAGAGAAGTGAGACAGAGAGACAGTGAGAGAGGGAGGAAAAGGACAGAGCAAGAGAGATAACAGATGTATGTGTTAGGTTTTGGGAAATTGAGTTTCATAATTACAAAATTTGGAATAATTAGAGAATGCTTCATTGTTGGTTGTATGGCTTATTAGCCAGCCTGTCTTTGATTTTGAAAAAATAAGTTAGTGGCATTAAAAAACAAAATTACATCACCCATGCTGTGTTATTGAGACAATTATATACACATTTAGTGCTGTCAAAGGTGTGCAAACAGTGGTTTAATTGGTGAAATGAAAAGTTGTAGAATAGTTACGATTTTGGGGAGTTTTTTTTACACATTAAGTATGTCAGAGTTGACATTTTTACCTGGGTACCACTTTAATAGATTACAGCCAGTGCTCCACAACTGGTGTAACAAAGACTGTGGTGTGTACTATCCTGTCTGTGGGATGGTGTATATAAAAGATCCCATGATGCTAATCGAAAAGAGTAGTCCATGAAGTGGTGACAGTGGGTTTTCTCTCAATATCTGTGTGGTTTTTAACCATATGTCTGATGCCATATAACCGTAAATAAAATGTGTTGAGGCATTGTTAAATAAAACATTTTCTTCCTTCCTTGCACTTTAATAGTTGATATTTTGACTTGACATTTTTTCCAGTGACATTTTGTCCTACATCCATTAATAATAAAGATGTGGTTATAGGGGTTATTTTTATGTGATTCCCTATCAACAGATATGTCAGGGCCACAATAAATGTACTCATAATTACATATCATTAAAAATGTAAATAAATATCCGCCATCTTGGATTGTAGTAAACACACAAACAGGATGATGTTGTTAGCAGGCGACCACAGTTATACAATAAATCAAAATCTCTAAATTTTGTCATGTACTGCAACAGTAATAAATTAAATATAATTACCTCACACAAATAAATACTTGCAATAACGACAACAACACTATTTTTCAATAATTAAATGCGGTATCATTACTTTTTCACTTTGCCACTGAATAAAACGTAAAGTGGCAAGTAACATGAGTTCTACATGTGCTTTTCAAAAATTGCATATGGCAATGGTGTAACAGATGTGGGTGGTGCTACCAGTCTTCTGGTGCAGTCTCTATTTAAAGTGCAGATCATAGTTTTTAAAATGCTACAACATATTTTTTACTACTAGAACAGTTTTTGATATTGTTTAAAATATCTGGTGTTAGTAATACTCTGGAATACATTTTTTATAATTCTAAAAACTCCACATGTATATAGATCTTTTTGAGTTTACTCATAACATTAAACTTGCATGTTATAGTGGCCAGCACAAATGCCTTAAAAAACCCACAAGAAACTGAGACTTGTATCTGAAACTATTTGACTTCATTTTGGATATTGGTGTCTGGTTTCCTTGCAGCATCTGTACTAGTCGAAAACAAAAAATCTAAGATATTGTGCATACATGGTCCCATTTGGTAGATCCTGAATTTAATGCAAAAAGTTATGTTTCTTTTCACATAGTCTTAGAGAAGAAATCCGCTACATTTTTCCATTGGCAGCAAAAGGATCTTTTATATCCACTTCCCACAGACATCACTTACCACAACCTATAATATACCACTGGTTGGGACAGGAAAACCTCCATCGGAGAATAGGTTCACCACAGGGGTTCAATCCTCCAACTAAAGCATGTTATGTGTGCACTCAACGGATTGAGGATCGGCCTCGGTGGCTTTTGGTTAGGCCATTGGTCTACAGGCTGGTAGGTACTGGGTTCGGATCCCAGTCGAGGCATGGGATTTTTAATCCAGATACCGACTCCAAACCCTGAGTGAGTGCTCTGCAAGGCTCAATGGGTAGGTGTAAACCACTTGCACCAGCCATGGTTTGTGCTATCCTGCCTGTGTGAAGCGCAAATAAAAGATCCCTTGCTGATAATCGGAAAGAGTAGCCCATGTAGTGGCGACAGCGGGTTTCCTCTCAAAATCTGTGTGGTCCTTAGCCATATGTCTGACGCCATATAACCGTAAATAAAATGTGTTGAGTGCGTCGTTAAATAAAACATTTCTTTCTTTCAATGGATTGAGCTTAATCCTGTCACTAATTGGTTTTTTTCTCATTCCAACCAGTGCACCACAACTGGTCAAAGGCCATATGTGCTTTCCTGTCTGTGGGAAAGTACATATAAAAGATCCCTTGCTGCATTAGGAAAAAATGTAGCAGGTTTCCTCTGATGACTATGTATCAGAATGATTAATTAATCAATGTGCTCTAGTTGTGTCGTTAAACAAAACTTTAACTTTGTCTAATAGATGCAAGTCCATGTTATTTGCTGTAATAATATGACACATTTATTTCTAAGTTATGTAAGTCGCAAGTTCGCATTTCTTCACCAATAGGTCATTATCACTGTTAAATAAAGATAGAAATGATGACATTGCCACAGTACCGACTTCATTTCTTATAAAATGTTCATGAAACTTAACATTTAGGAATAGGATCATGATATCTGAAATGAGTTTGCATTTTGCCTCTGTCAAAGGTCAAGGTCACTATTGCTAAAAATAGAAATTATGTCGACTAATTTTATTTTTTATCAGATTTTCATGAAATTTTGCAGTATTATTGCCAAACTGCAATGGGATTTGCAGCGTTTCTGGTGCCTTGGTGTAGAAATTTGTCTTAATATTTCATAATGGATTTTCCATGTTTATTAATATGAAACAAATTGCATCATTAGTTGAATTGGGTATATAATTAAATTATAAACAACAGGACTTTCTTGAGTAGCTTTTTTTAGTATTTCTTATTTTTAAATCACTTCACCTAATCATCAATTTCTTGTTTTATGGGGAAAACATCATGAATGAAGTATCGCAAAGTACTTATTGTATCATGGGCTATTTATTGTGATACGTATTGTATTGTGAGGTAGGTGTATCCTACTAATTGTTCCAAACATTACCCCAAAACAAGGACACTGTATATGTGTCATTCTAATGATTTTAGTTTGTACACTATAGAACAAATCGGAGAAATTAAGTCACTATTACAAAAAAAGAAAAGAAAGATAAAACACCATGTTACTATTCAAGACAGATAACTCTTGGTTCTTATTTCTTTTAGCCCAATAGCAATTTTAATTCTCAGGATTTTCAATATTTTTTTTATAAAACTGAATTGGTCTTTATTGGAAATTAAAACATACTGTTTCCTGATATTTAACTACAAGTAAGTCATTCTTTGCACCCTTGTTTTGGTTTCATGCATAATAAATATAACATATCCAAGGGTAATGTTTTGTTATGGTATATTTAACGAATGGTAGTTTTTATTTCTTTCATCTTTTGAAACTTAAACTTAATATTTTGTCTAAAATTAGGAAAAATAAAAACGTACTGATCTGTAAATGGCATTGTCTGCTCAATATACAACTCAGAAGTTTTGTGACAGGTCAAGCTTAGTAGACAGGTTTTTATTTAATGTGGTGAAACATTGTAAGCTAATTGTGAATTTGAATGAGTCAGTATGACAATAACAATAAGAGCTGGGTACATGACATTTCCGATTTAAGAATGCTGAATAAATTCCAATGCAAAATTGTTATTGAAAATGTTTTGTTTTAAAATTACTAACATGACTGTGTTTGAAGAAAACCTTGTAATTATTAAATCGTGAAATATGGATTTAAAGTGAAATAACAGTAACATATGTTATATTTATTGTGTACAAAGCCAAAACAAAGGTGCAAAAAGTAACTATCATCGACCTCAGGCAAAAAAGAGTTTTGATTGGTTTTAAAGGTGATGCCACACAATATGACTAATATTATCGTACACGGCACTCGTATCATGTGGCATCACCTTTACTTCATTATAAAGTTAACCTTTATATCTCAAGGCTATATTTGTTGCCTAAAATAAGGGGTGGCAGTAAAAATGAAAATGGGCACAGTAATACTAATAGTGAGTATTCTCTGGGTAAATAAATGGGGCACCTATTCATATTTTTCTGATGGGTGCAACTACAGTGAAACCCTACTAAACCGGACATGCTCTGGACCAAGTAAAATGTCCGGTTTTAAGGGGTACTGATATTTAAAAGAGGCAGTGAAAAACATCAATTTTCGAGAGAATTCTTGAATACAGTTTTTGAGAGGGTTCACTGATTCTCCTTTGGTAGGTATGGCAGGGCTTTAGATTGCACCAAAGCTGAGACAATTAAGAGTGGGTCCAAAATGGGTATGCCCAAAGTAAGCAAGCCCAAACTCAAAGTATTTCACCTCAAAATCAATGAAATGTTATTCTTTCTGCTGCCATTAGATTAAAATAACTTGAAATACATTTCTAAATGTGTACAGCTCTTGACCGACTGCTATTAATGAGATCTAAAGCCCTGTATGGCACTGAATAAATGTTAAATTTCATTGTAAAACAAATGGATAATATAATAAAACATTAAATAAGTGAAAAAAGAGAGAAAGAAATGTTTTATTTAACGATGCACTCAACAAATTTTATTTACTGTTATATGGCGTCAGACATATGGTTAAGGACCACACAGATATTGAGAGAGGAAACCCGCCGTCGCAACTTCATGGGCTACTCTTTTCGATTAGCAGCAAGGGTTCTTTTATATGCACCATCCCACAGACAGGGTAGTACATACCACTGCCTTTGATATACCAGTCGTGGTGCACTGGCTGGAACGAGAAATAGCCCAATGGACCCACTGACGGAGATCGATCCCAGACAGACCGTGCATTGAGCTAGCGCTTTACCACAGGGCTACGTCCCACCCCATTAAATAAGTGTGTCATCAGTTTCAATTTATAATAACCATAAAATTAAAAACTTTTATTATAAAACTGAGACATTAAAAAGAATATTACCTGTAATTCTTTTGAACCATAGTCAACTTAATGAGTTCAAGATTCATCCAGGGACAGGGCCTAATATGTTGGCAAACTAAATGTTATAGCCACTTTATATAAAAATTAGCAATTATTGGAGAATTTGGCTGTGGGCGGGGTGAGTCCTGTTCATCATTTAAAATGTTTATATAATAGGAAATTCTATGACGGTCTTTTGCCCTGTTTTTCAACATCACAAATATTGATTAATTGTATTTGGTCTTGTTTTCGTAGACATTCTTCTGTGTGTTGCTGACAGCTGTTGCTCATACATTCATTGACAATAAAATAAGATACCACTGTACACAGTGCACCAGATGTTGGCTAGTGTTTACAACAGTCCTTCGATGTCAAGTTAGATTTGCGACTGATAGTCTAGCTTATAACCACTCCAATTTTAATAACCGTAACAGCATTTTAAAATAATCTACATTTGTGGGTGGGGTTTTTTCAATTTGAGACTGGTCATCAGTCTCATGACTACATTATTAAATCATGTACAAATATATGAAGTGTCCAAGCATATAGACGTACAGGCTCCCATTTTTGTAACGGAGATTTTTGCCTGAATTAAACAAAAGTGTCCCAATCTGGATTACAATGTTTATTCATATTAGCATTGCTGCCAGACAGCTATATATAAGGTTGCAAACAAATCGCCACACAATTTTACATGCATTACAACTAATATTGTTGGTAGAATGGTGAAAATACATGGTGAAAAGTGTTCAGGCCAGATAATTTTGCGGGAATTTCTCTATTGTTTTTGCCCGAATTTGAGGATTTTCTCCAGGATTGGGGGGGGGGGGGGGGGGGGGGGGGGACAGTTACCTCCCCCATCTCGTACGCTTATGGGTCCAAGGGAATAACCTATAATGTCCAAATAGATAATCAGTATTATAAAGGTCATTTATGTCGAGGTCACAATGACTTGATAAAATAAAAATCTACAATTACGGTGGAATGTAAAAAAAAAAGGGATATGAAGTGCACACGAAGCTAAATAATGATACAATTTCCTGTCATTGAGTGTAAGTTAAAATTTATTGGCATTCGAATATGGTTTTCACACATCACTCATTGACATAACAATCGTGTTCGAAAAAACCAATAAAATAGCCTCTATATATATATATATATTTTATTTTATTTAAATCCAATTTTGTGCTTTAATATAAAATAATTTGTTAAAAGTTTTTAGAAACCTGTCATGCAGCTGCTATATATTGCATTAACAATTGTCACTCATCATCAAGAACAATTTATATTTGATTTGAGCAAATCTGACCAATGGAAATCTGATTTAATAAATCTGAGCTTTACACCAAACTATTTCCTTAACTATTTTTAAATCTTTGATTGATTTATATCATAAAATGTACAACTGAGAAGTGATTTTTATTTTTTCACTTGTATATATTGTTCTACTGTCATTGATAACTCTGGCAATGAATTTAGCTTTCATACACTTCCACCAGACTGCGGTTTAGACTAGTAGTGACATGTTACGGATTATTGTGGCAGATGCCAGCTATAGGTAGTACTAAACCAAATAACATCCAGCTGGTTCAAAGTTCAAGCATTTTCATTTTAACTTATTTCCGTGCTTATATTCAATTAAGGTTCAAACACAATGTCTTGGGCACACACACCTCAGCTATCTGGGCTGTCTGTCCAGGACAGTGGGTTAGTGGTTAGTGAGAGAGAAGAGGGTGCAGTGGCCTTGCACCTACCCATTGAGCGCTCTTAAGAACTCCAGCTCTCGGTTAGAGCCGGTACCAGGCTGTGAACCCTGTACCTACCAGCCTGTAGTCCAATGGCTTAACCACTGCGCCACAGAAGCCGGTAAAGTTCAAGCAATTAATACCACCAGTCCTGACATTGGTGATAAATGTGAAAGTGTTTGTTGTGATAAAATGTTGGTTCCTCTGGCCAGTAAATTCCTGAAATTTAATTTGAACTAGTGACAATGTACCAACTACCATAATTGTGCTTGAAACATGGGCAGGGTCCTACTAAAAATTGCACGATAGTTTTTGTTCTGAACTAGGGTAGGCATAGACTCTACCTGAAATGAGCAGCTTAACCCACAATTTGTTTCTGATTTATTTTAAGGGTGAAGGGTTTTAGTATTTATATCTGTGGTGTGCATGTCGATTAATACGCTGCATGTAGTTGTTACAAGTTACAGCCACTTATGTTACTTTTGTCGTCTATGAGATTTGATTTGGTGGTCTACACCCTAAAATGTAGTCATTACGTTGAACAAACATAATACTGGACTGAATCTCAGGGATCAAACGACTCATTGCCAAACTAGCCAATTGCTAATTTGTTATTACACAAAGTGGCTACAACATTTATTTTTAGAATACCCATTTTTTTTTTAATTTAGCCACTTTTTAATGATATAATTTACATATCAGAAAAATGGTTGACTCAAATTTCTTTCCATAGTGAGCCCTGGACTTCCGTTTTTAAATCTGGAATTTTGTTTTATTTTATTGAGCCTGTAAACATTTTAAATTGTACTGTAAAAAAATTACACTAATCTAGTTTTTGTTTTTTAAAAGAGATTGCTAATTTTGTTGATTTAAGACTGATTGCTTTATTCATGATTCCTTAGATGCGTTTGATTTGCCCCTTGTGTATTAAGTGATTAAGCTGCACACCATACATGAGTTGTCTTTGTAATTTCTTTGGTAATAAGTTAAAAAAACATTTACGGGCCATTATAGTGAAAAGTTGTTTTCTTTGGAAATACATGCATAAATCTTTAATAAACTTTTATTTTTGGGAAATATGGATGGGGAAACAAAGTCCTTTATACAAAGTTAATTTAATTTTGGTCTTAATTTTGAACGTGATCTAAGTTGACAGTTTTATATACTGTAACATACAGGTGATTTTTCATTTTTTCCTGGTTTGAAAATAATAGCATTTTGTCGTTATTGATGACCGTTTGATCTGGGTTTTAGGCAGCTTCGTTCTACTGTACTCGAATGGGCTTTGAGCCCTTCTTGTACAAGGGCCTGGAAACCGGCAGCAGACAGATAGCAGCCCATGTGGTGAGGCAGAACAAGGTAAATACACAACCGTATATACAGTACAAGGTAAATACATAACAGTATATATACGGTACACGGTAAATACACAACAGTATTTATACGATACAAGGTAAATACTCGACAGTACATATATATACGATACAAAGTAAATACACAACAGTAGATATACAGTACATGGTAAATACACAACAGTATATATGGTGTACACGGTAAATACATAAACAGTATATACGGTACAAGGTAAATACACAACAGTATATAGGGTACACGGTAAATACACTACAGTATTTAGGGTACAAGGTAAATACACAACAGTATATATGGTACACAGTAAATACACAACAGTATATACGGTACAAGGTAAATACACAACTATATATATGGTACAAGGTAAATACACAACAGTATATGTATGGTACAAGGTAAATACACAACAGTATATATGGTACACGGTAAATACACAACAGTATATATGGTACACAGTAAATACACAACAGTATATACGGTACAAGGTAAATACACAACAGTATATATGGTACACAGTAAATACACAACAGTATATACGGTACAAGGTAAATACACAACAGTATATATGGTACAAGGTAAATACACGACAGTATATGTATGGTACAAGGTAAATACACAACAGTATATATGGTACACGGTAAATACACAACAGTATATATGGTACACGGTAAATACACAACTATATACGGTACAAGGTAAATACACAACAGTATATATGGTACACAGTAAATACACAACAGTATATACGGTACAAGGTAAATACACAACAGTATATATGGTACGGTAAATACACAACTATATGTATGGTACAAGGTAAATACACAACAGTATATACGGTACAAGGTAAATACACAACAGTATATATGGCACACTGTAAATACACATACGGTACAAGGTAAATACACATATACGGTACACGGTAAATACACATTATATACGGTACAAGATAACTACACAACTATATATGGTACAAGGTAAATACACAACACTATACAGTACAAGGTAAATACACAACAGTATATACGGTACAAGGTAAATACACAACACTATACGGTACATGGTAAATAACACTACATGTATATACGGTACAAGGTAAATAACAACACTACATGTATATACGGTACAAGATACAACACAACAGTACATACAGTACAAAGTAAATATACAACATTTGTACATTTGAAATAGGTCTTTATGCAACAAAATAACCTTTCAGTCATATTTATTATGCTGCAAAAGTCACCTTTTAAAACAATTGCCATAGGCAGGCTCAAAATTGCCATCGGTGAACTGTTTCACCAATGGTAATTTAAAAAGAAAAAGCTGTCTGTGACAAATTGTTACATTCGAGCACAGAAATAAGACTAACCTTTGTTTTCATTACATGAGGTTCTAATTAATTATCATTGTTTCTGTTTTTCAGATTTTATTTTCATTCCAGTCAATGTTAGAGCCATATACACCACAAGGTATGAGGGTGTTCTCAAAGTATCATTTGGTGTTATTTCATGTTGTTAAGTGTTATCTGTTCCTTAGTTTCTCCAGTTAATGTTGGAGCCATATACATCACAAGGTATGGGGGTATTAACAGGGTATCATCTGGTGTTATTTCATGTTGTTAAGTGTTATCTGTTCCTTAGTTGTTTCAGTCAATGTTAGAGCCATAAGGTATGAGGGTATTCTCAAAGTTAAAGTTTGTTTAATGACACCACTAGAGTACATTGATTTATTAATCATCGGCTATTGGATGTAATTTTGACATACAGTCTTATTTAGAAAGGAAACATGTTTCCATTAGTAGCAAGGGATCTTTTATATGCACCATCCCACAGACAGGAAAGCACATACTGCGGCCTTTGATATATACCAATCATGGTGCAATGGTTGGAACAAGAAATAGCCCAATGGGTCCACTGCTGGGGATTGATCCTAGACCGACCACACATCAAGCGAGCGCTTTACCACTGGGCTATGTCCCGACCCGTATTCTTAAAGTATCGTATGTTGTTAGTGTTATCTGTTACTTAGTTTCTTACAAAATAAAGTGATTTCTTTCACTAAAACAATCTTTTGCTTAAACAAGCTTATTACAGGTTTCTGAGATTTAAAGATTGGCATAACACATTTAATTTTTTTGGTAACTTTACAAACTTGCAAAACGATATCCTATATTTAAAGTTTAAAGTATCAAGGGATCTTTTATATGCATTTTCTGACAGACAGGTCAGCACATACCTTTTATGAAATATGGATTTCAAGTGAAATTGCTGTAATATATGCTATATTGTGTACGAAGCCAAAACAAAGGTGTGAAAAGAGACTGTCGTCAACCTTATTGTCTCATTGTTACAAAGTTGGAAGTCCAAGATTTTGTATATACATGTATTGTATTAATTTTCTGATGGCAACGGTGTCAACATTTGCCTTTAGCTCTGACAATGTTGTATATTTGCATTTAGCTCCATTTTCACAAACTGTAAGTCATAGATCAATAAAGCTTCGTCAATATTCATCTTGGTGCATGTTAACAATTTATAAAGTGAATTTAAAAAAACAAATTGTTTAAGAACTTGGTTAATTATGAATGTTCTTGTTATATCACAAATTATTTCTTTATTTCGAGTCATTTAATGGTAGGTGAAACATTTAATTCTCCAGAAATACTGTTTGGCTATAATTTGTAATTAAATATTTAATTACTTATTTGCTCTATGATTAGATAATGGTAGGTGAAACATTTAATTCTGTAAAATTCTTGTTTGGCTGTAATTTGTAACTAAATAATTAAAAATCCAAAAGTTATTTGCTCTATGATTTGTGTAAAATATATACTTCGAGAGAAAAATAATTTTATGTTTATATTTTTTCCTTCAGATTTTGGTGACCATTTAGTCAAACATGGAGATGCTGTGAAGGACATTGCGTTTGAAGTTGATGACCTGGATGCCATTTATGAGGTTTTGTAGCAATTTATGAATACTAGTAGTTTGTAGCACATCATGTTTTTCGTAAATATTTAAGAATTTACTGCAATTATTTTTTGGTTCATGCAAGTATGAACTGAAAAAACGATGTGCACATACAGGGGTTCATACAAAATCTGGCTAGTTACAGAAAAGTAGTGGGAGTCGGTGTTGGGGCAGGGGAGGGTAGGTGTAGTGTAATTTTGTTTGGTTCATAGAGTTATGAACAAAAAAAAGTAAGCACCTCTAGTCCAATCAGATTGCCGTAAAGTGTATAGACGGATTTGTTTTTTAATTCTATATATCTATAATTATAAATGTTTATAAATTTTGATTTTGTAGCTTATAATTGCATTACTTTTCTTTTGTTTGTGTGACACAATGACAGATTGAGAAAACTTTATCATCTCCAGTATCACTGACTGTGAATTTCACATATTGGGGTTATAATATGGGCCTATTCAGCAATTACATAATATAAAATCTGGCATTTTTTCACCATATAACATTTTGTAATACTAATACTGCTATATATATCGGTCTTGTCAACCTGTTCCCTCTTCACTATCACAGTGCAAAGCTCAAAATTTAGTTGGGGAGTGCAGGGAACATTTTGTTTTCAAAATCTTGATTAGCGATATTTCTTGTCAACTGGAAATTGATCAGTAACTACTGTTTAATGTTTTAGAATTATGTAGCAATCTCTGAAACTTGTTTAGCGAATCTCGACGAGATGCTGAACAAAATGTTCGCTGGAGTGGGAAGCAAACTTTGCTTCTTGAATTTTAAGATGGAAACAATAATGCGGAGGATTGAAGAAAATACCGATAATAAGAAAGATCTATATTAATGTTTCTGAAAATAAAGAGGTCTCAATATATCTATAATACTTTAAAACAAAATAAAGAAAGACTGAAAGCAAGAACATCTTGTGTACATGATTATCAGAAAGTATAATGTGCCTGCTCTGAAGGTTTTACCTTGCTGTGATGTACTTTGATCAACATTATTGTTGGGGTTTTTAAAAATGTATTTTTGTTTTATTTCCTTGGTAACAAATACTATTACAGTGAAACTCGTTCTAAACTGGAACCAAGTAAAGTCTGGTTTAAAGAGGTATCCGGTTTGTAATGATAATATTTCAAAAGTGCCCATGAAAATGTCTGGTTTTGAAGGAAGTCCATTTTTTGTGAGGGACCCATTTTGAGAGGTTTCGCTTTAGGAAGAAAAATCAGAAATTATTCTGAAAATGTTATTTACCCTAACCATTTTCTAATGCATCCCATGACACTCCTTCCCTTTAGAGCATTAAGTTTTAAACAGCCCCTATATTCTGAAATTATCAACATTTTCATGACAATACAAACCTTTCAGTAGGGAATAGTTAATGATGTTGAACGATGAAACAAAATGTCCTGTAGTTTGTTTATAAACAAATAAGAATACTATAAATAGAAAATAATAATGTGTCCATTAGATACCATTTATCTCAAAAGGAGTTGTTTTAAAATGTATCTAACAAGCGAAAGTGACACGAATGTATTATTCTATTTGTTACATATCCTCAAAAACCAGGTTTTAAGCAAATTTTAACATCTTTATCGACTGAAAGATATTTACAACCCTTTGCACTTATAGCTGACTTACGCGTCACAGACACATGATTGCTAGGTTAACTATATGTCACAGTGTAATCGATTTCCACCGTGCTGTTTTTTTATTGGGCGTATGGCATTGGTGACCTGGCCATCACCTAGGAGTATGTCTTGAAATTGTTAACACATACGTGTGTAAACAACTATGTATTATCAAAAATAACGCATGGTGTTTTCATCAACGGGCGTGTAAGAATTATAATTACTATGTTTTGCTGGCCTCTCTTTTTTCTTCATCTTCTCATATATATTTTTACTATGCTTATTCTCTCTTTCTTTGTATGCACTGTACACTTGTGAACATGTTGACGGTAGTGAATGGTGTCTAACGTTTGACTGTTTTAGTTAAGCAAGTAACAAAGTGTTCTGTTTGATACTCTAGCGTGCTATGGCTTGTGGAGCAGTTATTGTCCATGAACCATGGGAGGAGTCTGATGAACATGGCACCATTCGGATGGCCACTGTTCAGACATACGGCGACACAACGCACACGTTTGTCGACCGATCAAAATACAAGGGTCCTTTCATGCCAGGATACAGGTCCGAAAAGAAGAAGGATCCCGTTTTGAACAAACTGTATGTATTTTCAAAAATCTTTGCAGTATTGTATATTATAGAATTCTAAGATATTAAACAAGCTACCATATGGTTTGAAAATTTATGTACTGAGTAAAATGATTTTCATTCGTCACAAATTTTTGGGTGTGTCATTACAAAAAACATTTCTTCTTTGTTCCTTGAATGCTGAGAGAAAGAGGGAGAGAGGAAACCCGATACAGCCACATGGATTAAATGAATGTGCTAGAAAAAATACCAAAGTTTCAACTAAAAATACTTCTTAAAGGCCGAAACCCAGATATTTGCATCTAAAAATGATATCAATTATTAGATGAAATTATTTTACCACAACCGGCCTCGGTGGCGTCGTGGCAGGCCATTGGTCTACAGGCTGGTAGGTACTGGGTTCGGATCCCAGTCGAGGCATGGAATTTTTAATCCAGATACCGACTCCAAACCCTGAGTGAGTGCTCCGCAAGGCTCAATGGGTAGGTGTAAACCACTTGCACCGACCAGTGATCCATAACTGGTTCAATAAAGGCCATGGTTTGTGCTATCCTGTCTGTGGGAAGTGCAAATAAAAGATCCCTTGCTGCCAATCGGAAGAGTAGCCCATGTAGTGGCGACAGCGGGTTTCCTCTCAAAATCTGTGTGGTCCTTAACCATATGTCTGACGCCATATAACCGTACATAAAATGTGTTGAGTGCGTCGTTAAATAAAACACTTCTTTCTTTTTATTTTACCACAATAAAATAAAATTTGTCAGTGGTGTTTAAAATAAGCAATTGGCGAATTTGGCGAGTGCCAGAGCTAGCCCTTACACAGCAATTTTATATGTTCATCTTTGACAGGTCATGTTATGTTATGGTGGTGTCCATCTGTGAACATTTTGTAAACAGAGCATATCTTTCTTATCACTTCATACAGGATTACCAAACGTTCTATGCAAATACAACTTGGGGTTGCACTGTGTTGCATAAAATAACTACATCACTGTCACCTGCTTTTTACACATTTTTGTATGGTTCATGTAAAATTGAAATGGATGACATTCCGAGTTTAAAACTGTGGAATAATTTCATCTTGACACACTGAGGGATAAATGCATATTGTTAAATCTGCATGGTGTTCTAGATGGCAAATAAACTCATTTTATGGTGCGTGTGTCCTTTTCAGCCCTGCCGTGAATCTATTGCTCGTGGACCACATTGTCGGCAATCAGCCAGATAAGGACATGGTTAATGCTGTAGAATGGTTTGTATTTATTCACTGATCATCAGTTGATTTGATTGAAACATATTTAATTGCATATATAATATATACAGTGAAACCTATCAACACCGGACACTTTTTAAACCGGAATTCTAAGAAAACCGGATGTTTTATGGTCCCGTGATTTACCCATCTTTTAACACTGAAGTTTACCTCTCTAAACTGAACACCAGGTAAATAATTTAGTCCCAGTGTGTATAGTCCCCTATTGGGGACTATAGATTTCATCTCTGTCCTTCTGTCTGTCTGTCTGTCCGTCCATCCCATCTGTCCCAAATATAGTTTTCCTCATGTTTTTTCCACAGTGCCTTGAGATATTGAAATTTTGTGTATAGCTTTATCATGTACTATTACAGATGACGTGTGGCTTTCATGGTGATTTATCCATTTTTGACATATGGCCCTTGAACTTCGGCGATATAAAAATTAATTTTCCAGACTTTTTTTTTTGTAATACCTCAAGATATCGATCAGTGTTCTCGCTGCTCCATTTAAGTGGGGTGGCCCACCCCACTATTGCATTTTGCTGCCCTCCTTTCACGTTCTTCGCCATCCTTTATTTTTCTGCACCCGTCTTTATTTTTAAGCACCCTACTATATTTTACAGCACCTATCTCCGCTATTTCCAAATGCACACTTTTTTTCCACACACAAAAAAAACCAACGATTAGTCTGCATACTGGACATGAAAGGAAACAAGCCGCGTTGTGTACGAAAAAGCAGTTGACGAAACATTTACAACAGTTACCATAATGTAATTTAACAGTATTTTTAACATCCTCTATTTTGTCCCATACCTGTATCCATTTATATGTGTAATACACACAATAAAAGTTATATTTTATTTGAGCAATTATTATTTTTTTTTTTTTCTGGATTCAGAAATCTCCGACTGAAAAACCACTTATTTGGCACCAAATTTGATCAGAATGGTCATTCTGTCTTTTGTTTCCACTAACTATAGTCAGATATTTTGTCCTCCATTGCAGATTTAATTGATTGTAACTGATGATTTTTACTTGTCATTTCTATCATTTCTGTCATTTGTATTTTTTACGGATTCGGCAATCTCTGATTGAAAAAACCTCACTTATTTGGCGCCAAATTTGTTACGTGATCAGAACAGTCATTCTGTCTTTTTTTCCACTAACTATCGTCTGATATTTTGTCCTCAATTGCAGTTATAATTGGTTGTAACTGATGATTTTTACTTTCTGTCATTTTTGTCATTCTGTTTATTCAGCAGTTCTTTATAAAATATTGTAAACTTTTCATTTTGGGGGGATATCACCGCTTATAAAAACAACGGAAGTGGTAGTGTTTATCATTAAAATCATTGAGTGCCAAATAATATATACACCACCTTTACAAAAACGAAACTGGCAATAATATTTTAATCTTTATTAAAAATAACAATATTAAAACTTTGATTGGTTCAGCAAAATCGGAACTGCCCGTGAATGTCAGAGCGATAACATCTCCGGATCAATTAAAAGATGAGTCTGCTTGTATTTTGTATAAACCTTTTTGCACTTTTTTGTAGGCAAAATAAGGAGTATGTCTTTCTACAAAGTCTACCAACACAAAACAATATGATAACCAAGCCTCCCCCCCCCCCCCCCCCCCCCCATTTTTAACAAAATTTTCTTTGCTTTTTGTTGATTGTTTTGGGGGGGGGGGTTAAGGGTGTGGTGCCGCGCTGCTACCCTCCTTTAATTACCACCCAGTGAGAACACTGTCGATATGAAATTTTGTATATAGCTTTATCATGTACCGTTAAGATTACGTTGAACTTTTATGGCGATTTACCCATTGTTCACAGTTATTGTCCCTGAATTTAGAAGATACGAAAAAATTTGGGTCCGGTAGGGGACATGTATTACTTTAGCAGTACTCTACAAACTGGACTATGAGATCATTTTAAATCATTATGCAGGGTTCGCACGCATCCTGGAAAACCCTGGAAAGTGCTTAAATTTTATTTTCATCCTGGTGCCACTAATTGCTTTGAATATCATTGCTACCAGATTTTCAACTTGTCAGAACGTCCAGCTAAACATTGAAGTGCTGATTGATCATTTGATGCTTATAATAAACTTAAAAAACATTAAAACTTTTTAAAATATACTCAAGCAAATGTTAAGTGAAAGTTATTATTATTGGAAAATTGACTGTTGGCGACATCAATGAAACAAGACGTATAAGGCCAAGTGCAAAAAGAACGTGTAGAAAAAAACCGGCAGAATACAAAAAGGATTTTGCATGAATGAAAACCAGCCATTTGTATTGGTCCCATGGGTATCCAGTTTAGAGTGTTTCAATGTACAGTAATGTACTCTTATAACGAACTGCAAGGGACCAGACACATCGGTCCGTTATAGCAGTAGTTCGTTATATACATTTGCGGAAGTTAGCCGTTTTCAGTTAATAAGTCAGCCATTTTTGAGTTTTCAAATTTAAACACAAGAATTAGTGGGGTTTTTGTTTTAATATTTCATTTGTTATCACCAATATCAGTGCAGTCATTGGATGCATTGTCGTTAATGCTACTGACTGATAAGATAAAAAAATCTGATCGGTTCACTGTAAATAAGCTAATTTACACTCAAATTCACAGTTTTGACAAGCACATTGGTTCATTGTAACAGTTAATTCGCTATACACAGTTCATTCTATACAATAAAATTTATTAATACATTATAGGGAGGAAAAAAACGGGACTTTACAATGAGTTCATTCTAATCGGTAGTTTGTTATAAGCATGTTCATTCTAAAAATACTTTACTGTGCATGCAAAAGGATATGGCACACGTTATCCAACTTAGAGGCCCTCTTCTAACAGTTCTGAACCATTCTTTTTGTCAATTAATTAAATATAGCCTATTCACAATATATTTCACTGATGTTTTACACTGTTCATGGATTTAAGGGGAAACAAAACTGTTATCAGTTTAGTAAATTCTTAGCCAAAGTCCAATGAAGTCATATTACATAGTTGATTTTTTTACATTTGCTTGTCACCACCTAATAGGTTTGTAACCTGTAATTGCCAATTTTATGTCTATTTCTTATTTTGAAAATGATTTGCTCAAAACTTGTTAAATCCAAAAGAGGGAAATATGACATTTTCATTTTCGATTAAATGCACTGGTGATCCTGCAGTGGATTAATTCACCGTATGTGGTTCATATAAACAGGTGATATATGTAAATGAAGTGATTGGGTGGTTTTTTTAATTGACATCTTGTGGACTTTCATTTAAAATAAACTTTTGCATCAGAGGAATTTGGTAATGTCGGGGATGACATGTCATGATCTTAAGTTTTGTAAAAACAAACAACACTTTTTAGTTATTCCAGTAGATTAAATTCTTTGTTACTCTGCAGGTATGAAAAGAATCTGATGTTTCATCGTTTCTGGTCTGTGGATGATGAACAAATGCATACAGAGTACTCTGCCCTTCGATCAATTGTCGTGTCAAACTACGAGGAGACCATCAAAATGCCGATCAATGAACCCGCACCTGGAAAAAGAAAGAGTCAGATTCAGGTTTGTAGAATTTCGTATCGTCAGTCTTGGTCTTCTTTTGCTAATCATATTTCGCATGGTTAGTTTTTCCTAAATGTTTTTCTCTAAATCATGAATTATTGCTTCTAATTAAATTGTAGTGGTGCTAATACAGTGGAAAGAACATCTTTCAAATTTTTGACTGCAGTCTTAACTACGTTTTTAAATCAAGTTATATCTTATCAAACACGTTACAAAATATTTGTAATATGTTTGATGATATATATATATATGTGTACAGGCATCGAAATAAGTCGAGAACAGTCGTTCAGGTTACCGGGAGGTTACCACATGTAAGAAAAGCCAAGAACTGTGTTCAATTCTCGACAAAAATTTCAACGTAATTTCGTTTCTGAACATAAACCAGGCAATGCATTCTCATAAGGAATTGCATTGATGTTTGCACGCACTTATGCAAATGCAAGCAATTATAGCCATTCCGCGTTTGAGCAGTGTCCACTAGATGAATTTACTTCCGCGTTTCGTTTTCTTGTACGAAATTACACCAATGTTCGTGCGCACTTATGCAATTGCAAAGCAATTTTGGCAATCCAAGTTTAAGAAGCACCCACTAGATAAATTTACTTCCGGATTTCGTTTTTCTTGCGCACCGATACAATTTCAGAACGTTTGCGTTGATGACTTCAGTGACGCTGAAACTTATATGGCACTTCGGACACAAACAGTGACATCTGAATTGGGTACTGTATACTAGGGAAAAATATGGAATGGGAATGAATGAAGAGGCTGGGGAATCATTATCGTTATGTAATGAACTACGTAACACTGAGTGAGAAATAACAACACATGTTGTCATCAATTTAGTTTCTTCAGTAACTCCATTATTAAATGTGAGTAACCATGATAGCCCTACCTATAAAGTAGTGATAAATGAATTACAAATTTACTAGTTCGTACTAGTTGTACTAATCATCCTGTACACATCTAAGGGATTGAACAGTAATGTGAACGTGACCAGTTGCACTCAAAATTTCACATTTCAAAAAAATTATCTTTCATTGTTGTATGATAAAATAAGAGAAATAAAAAACAGAACACTTTTATTTTCATCAATTTATTTATTCATTTGTTCAGTTATTAAATATGAGTCACATACTTGTAAAGAATTACATGTAATTAATACATTAAGAACAGTGATAAGATAAAGAATGAATCAAATACATGTATACTACAATAATCATCTGGCACACATGGAAGGGCATTAAAAGTAGTAACAGGAATTCAATTCTAACTTTCATATAGTTGTGGTAACCTATAGGTTACCAGGCTATATTTTGTAGTAACCTGTAAATGGGTTACCAGTCACAATGCTTATTTCGATGGTTGTGTATATATGTGTGTGTGTGTGTGTGTGTATATATATATATATATATATATATATATATATATATATATATATATATATATATATATATAATTCACCATTTGGGAGTTTCGTACTGTATATATTTAAATTAGATGTTGTAATTATATGTACAAATATTAAAAAAGTTATGTAAGACATAGGATTTTTACCAGCTAGATAAATTTTTAAATTGAATTTGATCTGAATCTGTGTTGGTAATAATATTCAAACGGCTGATTTAGTGATTTTGTTCTACAGGAATTTGTGGATTATTTTGGAGGAGCGGGAGTGCAGCACATTGCAATGAAGACTGAGAATATCATTGAAAGTGTAAGTTTTACTAATAGTGGGGGTGAGATATAGCTCAGGTGTGATGGCTTACAGGGAAGGAAGGAAATGTTGGGATTTTTTAACGATGCACTCAACACATTTTATTTACGATTATATGGTCTCATACCTGTACAGGACGGGTTGACGACCACTAGAAAAAAGAAAGACGGCACCAGAGTGGAATTCACCTGCCCTCCAGCTTCAACACAATATCAAAAGTACATGGGAGGTGTCGACAAGATGGATCAAATGACCAGGTTGAATAAAGAAAAGAAAACAATGGTATAGGAGAGGTGAGCGGAAGTTGTTTGAAATCTCAATGTACAATGCGTATATAATAGAAGGACACACCATCAACCATGATGCACCTGGGAAGAGGCGACGAGATCTTCTATCTTTCAAGCTCGACTTGGCTCACCAACTGATAGGCACCTTTCAGTCGCGAAAGAGAGCTTTACCAGGTCGACCACGAAGTGATGCCTCTAACTCCCTGTTACGACTTGATGGGAAGAACCACCTACCTGTGCCACGTGAAGATAATAACCGTCTGTGCTATGTGTGCAATTGTCGACACAAAACATTCAACAAGACCAACCCGGGTGTTCACTACTCAGAGAACCCCAACAAACAGAGAAAATCCAGTATGAAATGTGATGTTTACCTGTGTTGTAATCCTAAAACTACCTGTTTCAAAGATTTCCATACACAGGTAAATCTGTAGACTAGAAGAACCATGGCTGTAAATACTGTTTGTAATTGTAAATAAGTGTATACATATATTTTGTGTGCAGAACTTTTATTTTTCTCTCTGACAGAAAGACCTACATGTTCATGTATCTGAACTGAACAAAACTATTTGAGGAATTTGACAATTCATTCAGTGTTGTTCGATACCTGTGATTACCGTGGCTGCAAAAGCATTGTAAATATATTTTTAAAATTATAACTGGAATGTTAATTAATTAATTATCCAACAAGAAAAACATTTGTACTGTTTTTTTAAATTACCAGTCCTACCTACTCAAATAGGTGAGTAATATGCATAGTTTACCTGTAATTACCAGATTTATACCTGTTGAATATAACAGCCGTCCATTCACCTTTCTGGAAATGTATAGCCTATAACTAAAATTAATGATAAAACAAGTAGTTTTATCCTTTAACAAACATGATCATAAATCTGCTATTTAAACTCAGTGTGCAGGGAAGGTCAAGGCTGTAAAACTTAGTGGTGAAAGAGTTATGGACCACACAGATATTGAGAGAAGAAACCCGCTGTAGCCACTTCATGGCCTACTCTTTTCAATTAGTAGCAAGGGATCTTTTATATGCACCATCCCACAGACAGGATAGTATATACCATGGGTTTTGTTACACCAGTTGTGGAGCGCTGGCTGGAACGAGAAATAGCCCAACGGGTCCACCGACTGGGATTGATCCTAGACTGATCGCGTATCAAGTGAATGCTTTACTACTGGGCTACATCCCGCCCCTTGGCTTACAGGGTTGCATGATTGAATGAAGGTTTAATGACATGCCAGCAAAAACTTACATCTATAATATAATAAGCAAGCCCTTTTTAACAGTTTCCCATGGTTCTGACTGCTATTCCTCATCTGATTTGTACCACTAACAACCTCCTTTGTACTTACCGGATGCCACATTTTGAAAGGATCATTTTGCGCTTGGGTCCAGTACAACGCTCGAATTTAAGAATTTGTCTCCCATGGCAGTTTAAAAACAAAATTGCTGTGAGTGAAAAGGCCCACCGACGGCAATTTAAAACCTGCCCATGGCAGTGGGTTTTTTTAATAACTTTTGCAGCAAATAAATAAGACCGACAAGGTTATTTTGCTGTATATAGACATATTTTAAAGGTACTAATATTATATACTGGCAGATAATGTACACCAGGCATAAACATTTTGCCATCATTGAGGAACTTTAACAACGGTACTTTTGTGCCATTGGTGATGCTCCCGACCTACGGCAATTTATATCTCAACGACGGCAATTGCTGTTGGTGCCGTCGTTAAGTTTGAGCCTTGCAGTAGACTACCATACGTACACCATGCTAAATATTGCATACAAAGATGAATTCCATAAATCAACCATAATGGAGGTCATCATCTTTGTTACCTGGCTATATGGTGTCCATGTATGTAGCTTCGGCTAATGAGGACTGGCTGTCTACACTGTGGTTATATTTGGGGGAGGTGGGGGAGTGCAGTGAAAGGCCACCGCACCCTATCTAACCTTTCCTGTGCGTTGCACAGATTAACCTCTATATTATATATATAATATCTGGTTTTGGGTGTCGTACAAAGGTAAGTATATAAAAGGTTGGTTATCGATGGACTGGTTTTTGCCCATCCCAGAGTTTCCCATGACTGACATACCAAAGGCTGTGTTATGTACTGTCTGGGAAAGTGCGTAATATGAAAGATCCCTTGCTACTAATAGAAAAATGTAGCGGGTTTCCTGTCTATGACTGTGTCTAAATGACCATGTGTTTGACATCCAATAGCCGATGATTAATAAATCGGTGTGCTCTAGTGGTATCGTTAAACAAAACAAACTTTTATTTGTATTTCATTTGGGGTTTTTTTCAGTTTTGTTTCTCCCCTTTGCATGGGGTTGTTTTAAAAATTGTTCTTTTGACATCTCGCATGTCTGCTAAATTTAGTATGTAGGGTGTGGTTACTTGAAAAATAATTGTTTTATGCTGTTTTTACTTTGTCTTATTAGTTTATTAACCAAACTTTTAAAACAAATATCATCTGTTGTATTCATGTCACTATTAAAATCCACCAGGGACATTATTTGTTTGAACGTGCATTAGATGTTTTATAAATATTATCCGGAAACTAATGTCTGAACTTCACCAACTTTTAAAAATATCTTTATAAAATGTCATGTTTTCATAACACACTAACCAGCATGTTTTGGATGTTATGCATATTTAAATACATATTGTTCTCATACGGTATAACTATACTATATGTATCATATATTTGCAGATTACGAATCTTCAGCAACGAGGAATGCAATTCCTAGACATTCCTAACAAGTATTATGACAACCTACGAAAGCAACTCGCAAACTCCAAGGTTACAGTGAAAGAGGATCTTGATACTGTAAGCCACTTCCACTTCCACTTCACTTCCTCTGATACGCAGTGAAATTTTCTTTTATCACAGAGCATCTGTTTAAAAATCCAAAATGGTCATGTAAGATTAGACAAGACAAGACAAGATATTTATTCAGTTATTGAGGCCACATGACCAAGACAAATATGTTCTTTAAATCATCTAAACCTTTTATTAAATGATGTTCTTCAACATCTGTTTGCCAAGACCAGTCACATCTTCCCTGCACTCGAGAATATTATGGAAAGAGTTGATGACATCACATGCATATAATTTGTATGCATTGCCATGATGTTAAAAGTCTGAAGATGTGTTTAGAGGCTTGAGTCCTCACTTTAAATTTTTTAAAAACACTAGACCTGTGAGGCATTTAACTGCTGTGTATAGTGGTATAGGCTGATCTATGTGTGGAAAAGCTCATGTAAAAGATAACTAGCTGCTATATAAAACAGAAATAGCTTGGGTCATTAGAATTGTTAAGCAGTTGTTCATTACTAATTGTAGTAAAAAAAAAAAAAAAATTGAGATTAAAAGATTTGAGACTGTAAATAATAATTATCGCTGAATATGATGCTGATTTGTAATTAGTAGCAAAAAAAAGTTATGACATATTCCCTATTTATCCTATAACTTACCTATAATATTCATGTCATAAACCCATTTGATATTTACCATTATTAACTCGAGTAATAATGTTTTGCTATAAATACCTTGGTATTGTATTCCATAAATTAAATAAATTTACTAATGCAAGAAAAATGTTGTACGAACAAGCACACAAAGCTATGTACTGCTGTAATATATCTATTCACTGTCAGCTTAAATTATTTGATTGCATGGTTATACCAGTCCTTTTATACGGATGCGAAAGATGGGGTTTTGAAAGTTTAGCTTCCATAGAAAAACTGTATAATAAATGTTTAAAACTACTGTTACCAGTGAGGAATTCTACACCATTGTACATTTTGTATGGAGAACTTGGATGTTTCCCAGTAACTGTAAAGCTAAGGATGATTACCTTTTGGTTCAGACTAATTACAGGGAAGCAGTCCAAGTTATCATTATTTGTTTATAGATTGTTGTTGAATGACTACAATAATAATATTTACAAACATAAATGGATAGACTTTGTAAAATCAATATTGGATAACATTGGTTGTACATATATATAGATGTCACAATGTAATAGAATTGCAATTGCTATACTTTTTAAAGAATTTATTTCAATTCCTACAAACATGGTACAGTCATATCGATAATTTCAGAAAAGCTTCAAATTACAAACTGTTAAAAGATTGTGTTACATTTGAGACATATTTAACATCCCTTGAGAAAAAACATTGGTGTTCATTATGACGTTTTAGACTCTCAAACCATAATCTCCCCATTGAAACAGGTAGATGGACACGAATACCACTACATGATAGAATATGTCCCCTCTGCAACAGTAATGACATCGGAGACGAGTTCCACTATATACTGAAATGCCAATTTTTTTAAGAATCCAGAACTATTTACTTGCCACAATACTGTCAATCAAAACCTAATACATATAAATTTTATATTATCTTCAACAGCAAGAAAACTGGTGTCCTTCGTAAATTGTCGATTTTCTGTAAATTTATTATGAATAATTTTAAGTCCTCCGGCTAAAATACCTATATGGATATGTATTTTATGTATGTATATGTATGTGTATGTGTGTGTATATATAAATATACATATACATATACACATACATATACATATACATATACATATACATATTTGTTTATTCATTTATTTATGTGAAATACTTATACGTTTGCCATCTTGTCAAAATATATGTATAATTGTATTATGTACCTCATATGCCGTGGTTTATGGCCTGAGAGTAAATAAAGTTCTGTTCTGTTCTGCTGTCAATAGGTCATTTGTTTACAGTCAACAAGACTTGTATTCTTAAGTGTAATGTTTTGATGAGATTTAGTTAAAGTGCGTGACGTCAAACTTCATTTGTGCTGGTGAGGCGACTTCAGAACTTTGATTTACTAAATATCAAATTAAAATGTTATTTTAGAAGTGTTAAGGGATAAATAGAATTCGCTACTTGTTATCGTAGCTAATCCTCTATTTGTTATTCAGCTTCAGAAGTTGCACATACTGGTGGACTTCGATGACAATGGTTACCTGCTCCAGATCTTCACGAAAAACATGCAGGATCGTCCAACTCTGTTCTTGGAGGTCATCCAGAGATGTAACCATAGCGTAAGTGTTACCTTTTTCATTTTCGATATACAGTCAGACCTTGTTACAACGACCGTCGATACTACAACATTTACAACATCCGACCACAAATTGTCGGGAACATCAATGTTATTCTGTTCATTACAACGGAATTCACAGCTTCTGACACTGACAGAGCAAATTAGAAACAAACGTGCATCTGACATCTGAAAACACTTCTTTACAACAACATTACATAATCACAAATACCACAGTACATTGGCAGTACACACAACCATTTGGCTTCCTTGATCTCGTCGTGAGACGACAGTGTTACAAGATGTTGATGTTGAGATGTATCTTAACCGGACGCTAGCGATTATTTTAGAAATCATTGATTTCAATCGCTGTATCCTAACCACGTGCGTACAGCAAGACAGATAAATGTGTCACATCGCACGCATCTGGTTAGGATATGGCAATTAAAATCAATGATTTCTAAAATAATCGCTTGCATCTACATGTAGTTAGGATACAGCTTTACCAATGTCACCAAATTGGCTGTGAAGGTAAATTTCAAAATACACAAGGCTCGATATTTCACACAAAACTGTTGTTTTGTTTGCTTGTCGATTATGCAACTCAAAATTCATACAAGCTGCTGATCGATTATGTTGTGAACTGTTTCATCTGAAATTAAAAGTTGCTAATTTTAGAAGATAATTAGTTTCTATGCAAGTTTAAGGCAAATATGGTTCATATATCTAAAAACTGGTTGACTGTAGTCCATCCAATCCTCCTACAAATATGGGGTTTTTTTGGTAAAAATTTCAGTTTGGTGTGACATACGAAAAAAAGAAAAGTGTTTTGGAAATAACAAAGACTATTTTTGTGTGAAATTTAAAAAACAGTCGACTCAGAAATAAATAACTTGTAGTAAATTCCTTTGTATGAAAAAAAAGTGTTCCTTGCGAGGACTATCAGTACAATGTACTTGAACTGACTACCGGTTACTAGAGATTTTTTAATAATGTCCTCTGAATACTGTAGATCCTGAAATTAATGCGTCCCTAAATTAATGCGAGTGACGGTGGGCAGACTAAAATGTGACATGAAACTAATGCGAGTGGCCTCCCTTTGAAATATTAACTTTCCTAACATCACACATCGGTGTACTTTTTGATTAAATCCAAGTTAAAGACGTCTTCAATGAGATCAACTCACTAATATGTCTGTGCACACATCAGTTTACTTGTGTAGTCCCTATTCTTTTTAGTGAGATCAACTCAAAGCATTACAACTGTATGCCAACATAGTGGCATGGAACTTGAACAGTAAAGACAAAGAAAAGATCAACCGCAATATAATTTGACTGTTTTTCTTTATCTCAGGGTTTTGGTGCTGGAAACTTCAAGTCCCTGTTTGAGGCTATAGAAATGGAACAAGCAGAACGAGGAAATCTCTAATGAGGAATTGAAATTCTTGAAAGCTCCTGCCAAGAATGTTCAATCTTTTCAACAGTAGCTGTGTATGATACTTAGATATGTGGGTAAAGGGGATTGCATTACAATAGACTGATAAGTGTGTTGTGAAACTCGTAATGAAGTGCCAGTCTAGAGAAAACATAATGCTGGTTTTAATCATTTCAGAACATTTCTTCAGATAAAGATTGCTATAGAATCATCTCTTGAGAAATTGTTTTAATTTTTCATAATTA
The DNA here is from genome assembly GCF_016097555.1 of Gigantopelta aegis. Lineage (NCBI taxonomy): Eukaryota > Metazoa > Mollusca > Gastropoda > Neomphalida > Peltospiridae > Gigantopelta > Gigantopelta aegis. The sequence continues at coordinate 45,511,165 of NC_054701.1, forward strand.
ATTAAATGCAAGTGTTTGCATGCTAGAAATAAGTTTATCACATTCTGAAGACCATTCACTGGAAGTAAATTAACAGTACTGTAGATAAAAGTATTCAAAATGAGTATTATTAATCCAAATATCAGTATTAAAAATATGTATGCTATGCATGTAGTCAACAGCAATCGGGATACTAATCTGGTACAGGCTTGCTTTGATGTATTTTATAATCACTTAAATAGTTTGATTTATCTATTAAAGATAGAACCTATTTCAAATTTATTTTAATTTCTGTGATTATTTACATATTTATCAAGTGTGCAGATTTGTAACTACCTAAAAGAGACCCCACCAAAAAAAAAAGAAGAAAAGAAATCTGTTACATTTGATCTAATTCTAAGTTATAAGCTTACTTAGAGGTTTTACTTGTTTAAAATTAAGTTCTAGAAATTCTTGCCTAGATTTTCAAAAAATGGAAACGGAATATTAGCAGTTACATAATCACTTAAGTGACTATAATCATGTTCAGTTTCTTTACAATTCATTCTAGTTATGTCAGTGTTATTTTCCGTTGTACACAAGTATAATTACTTAAAGGTGTATGACCGGTTTCCACAGTGAAACTAAGCTGTGTATATATAAAGAAAAGGTATTGTGCTCATAGACAATCATATTAAAGTTTTAATCATCGAAATATCTCCAGAATGTATTTTCGGTGCTTATTGTAGAATGTTTCTTTTGCTTTTGAAAACCATAGCAATAGGCCTCTATCCAAAATGAGTCGTGATTAATGCATATTCATATTTAATTCTACCTCACAATCAATAAATCGGTTTATTTTTATCAGATTTATATGATAGAATGTTACACGATAATGTGATAATAAAATTAAATGGATGTGAACAAGTATTATTAAATATAATGTTATTGCATTTAAGTGTAGGTTTCCAGAATGGATATCACCCTCCCCCCCCCCCCAAAAAAAAAGAAGAAAAAAAAAAGAAGAAGGATTGGTCCAATTCTTTATATTCCAGTAAATAATTGACATCAACATCCAATATTAGCTGGTGCTGATAATGATCTTAATTACATATGAAGTCTTTACAGAAATTCTTATTTGTATGCATGTTCTGTTAATATTATTATGCTTTCCATGAGAAGTGAAGGTCTATTTGGAAATATTTATGAGACTTTGACTTTGAGTGTTTTTACATGCCCCTATACCACTAAGGTTTCAGACATTATTTATGAGAAACAGGTTTTTAAAATTTTAAACATGTGGTTGTTTGTTTGTAAACATTTCTTTAACGTTCATAACTTAAGTCATTTAGTCTTCCAACAGGTTGGGTATGTTTAGTACATAATAATATATAACATATTTAATTTATTTCTACATAACATTTTCATGTACTTTGGCTGGATCAAATAAGATACTGAACTTTTATAATGCTTTTTTGAATACAAGTTGAACATTTGTTAAACATTTCTTTTCATGCACATTTTAAATGTGTTTTAGTTTTTAATGAGAAGTTAATTATACTTATCCAAATAAAGTACAAGTTTTGGTCATCTTTTATTGCCACATATTGCTGACAGAAATATCTGCAAAACTTTAATATCTAAAGTGATGATTGAACATATAAATATTTCGAAATTTTTCAAAACGTTTCTTGGCAGTTCCAGAATTTTGTGGGGGTTTGGGTTTTTTTTTAAACAGACTTGTATATAATCAGTATTTATGGTTGTATTGAAAACCAGCAGAACCCTGGTATTAAATGGTTGGCTTAATAATAATAATGTTTATTAAAATAGTTGTATGGTTGAACTAAATCTAATCTTTTAGAAATAAATGACTAGAATTTTTAATGTTATCATATGTTGTGATTTTATTTCAGTGTTCATAATATTTATGCTTTAAAACAACCCTATACTCAACAAAACATGTTTAACAAATTATGTTACTCAAAGATTTCTTATTAATTTGCATTTGTGATAGATTCAAAACCTCTGTTGTTTACAAACAACATCAGTGCTACTGTAAAGGTTGGACATATCCATTCTTTATGGCTCAGAAACATTGTAATAATAGATTTATAGATGTCTGAATATGCATTTGGTGATATTTAAGTAATCGGCAAGGTAGTTATAATTATCCAAAATTACAGATTCGTCATTTAGTGTACAGTAAATTATTGTACAAAGATTGCGGACATATTCTATAAACATACTTACATTAATGTTTTGGGGTTTTTCTAAGCCTTTTTAGTCAAGTATAGTAAACAAAACTATGCACAGTCTATCTGAAGACTAGTTTATATATAGTGATGTACCAAAGGGAATCAGCCTTTAATCGGTGTGTTTTTAGTTTTTCATTATAAATGTTTTAATGTCGTCTGCATGCCAAATTAATGAAGTATTAAGTTAATGTGATTTTAAATATGTTTACAGAAGCATTTAGAATAATTCATGGTTTCATTTGCTCTTGCACGCATTTAGATCAAAGTGTGAATTATTTTCATGTGTGAAAATAAGTACATGGGTTTTTTGTGATAAATGAATGGAAAGAACTTGGTACCGTAATGATGTGAAATCAGAATGTGTTTTTTGTCTGTTGTGGAAGGATTATTGCAAGCTCTAAATACATGTCATTCATCATCATTGCAGAAAATGAAACCTACAAATAAAAAAATCCACCGATAACCTGGTGTGGTTTAGCTGTCTGATAAATCATACAAGATTGGATGTAAGTACAAACCGATGTGCTGATCCTGATATATATAAGATCTCACATTTTTCAAGGGAATTTGGAATTCCATTCTTGTAATGAAATTGTTCGAATCCTGTAACATCGATCTTTTTTTTTTTAACAGTTGGGTAGTAAAAAGTCTTTACTCAGATGATAACTACAATTGTTTATTGGATTCAGATTTTAAATTAACTAGTCACTTAATGCATTGTAGTTTAAAAAAAACTACAAAAAAAAACAATCCCTAGAATTGGTAAGTACTATTACAGACCCAAAGTCGAGATTCTGTGATTTTATTAGAACTACACACATAGTGCTGGTTATTTTGCACAAACACTGAACCTACTGTAGACATTGGTTTTATTTTTATGAATGACATCTGTGTTTAGAGCCTTTCTCCTTCCATGTTGTCAAGTATAAATGAAGGTAGTACATATGCGGAAAATGGCCGTTTTCGAAAAGGTTTGGATAGAGGTTTAGAATGGATTGTTGTGGATGTATATAGTATTATTCGGTGACATAGTCTTCATCTATGTTCTGGTGGCCCACTCTGGCAGCTGATTTTGAGTGTGAGAGACTTTGTACAGTATTCATATATAAAATAGTTACTCTTAATCCAGTACGCTTTATATGTAATATACTCTTTGAATTGTTTTTGTTGAAGACCTTTGACCTCAGCTTAGTAGCACCTATTTTGTTGTTGTCATAATGTATCGGTTAAATATATGTTAATATTTTTGTTATTCATAGGATAGAAATCATACTTCACATGCATAAAAATAAACATTTAATTTGACAGCTTTAAAACCGGCCTCGGTGGCATCGTGGCAGGCCATCGGTCTACAGGCTGGTAGGTACTGGGTTCGGATCTCAGTCGAGGCATGGGATTTTTAATCCAGATACCGACTCCAAACCCTGAGTGAGTGCTCCACAAGGCTCAATGGGTAGGTGTAAACCACTTGCACCGACCAGTGATCCATAACTGGTTCAACAAAGGCCATGGTTTGTGCTATCCTGCCTGTAGGAAGCGCAAATAAAAGATCCCTTGCTGCTAATCGGAAGAGTAGCCCATGTAGTGGCGACAGCGGGTTTGCTCTCAAAATCTGTGTGGTCCTTAACCATATGTCTGACGCCATATAACCGTAAATAAAATGTGTTGAGTGCGTTGTTAAATAAAATCTTCTTTCTTTGACAGCTTTAAAATTGTTTGCTATTTAAATACATGTATGATAGAAATCATACTTGACATGCATAAAAATAAAATTTTAATGGGACAGCTTTACAATTGTTTGCTATTTAAATACATATATGATAAAAATTCACATGCATAAAAATAAAATTTTAATGGGACAGCTTTAAAATTGTTTGCTATTTAAATACATGTATGATGTTTTGGGTTTTTTTTAAAGTAGACTTACATGCCCGAATAATGCCAAATAAATTTGTCACATGAATAATTCTAAATCACAGCAGCTGCTGCACATTGTAGACTGAGCTTAATTGTTAATGATCAAGAGCTATTGACTAATCCGTCTCACGTCTGTTACTTGACATGCACCAGTTCTGGTCTAGCAGTTAAGCATTTTAGGTTGCATATGAAAATATCAAAGCCTTTTTCGTCTTTGTTTTCTAAATTGCACACAAAAAATAGTGTGTGTTTTTTTGTTATTTGCGAAACAGTTTTACTTTTCTTCAAACTGAAATTATTTACAAAACATTTCTTTGTAGAAGGATAGGATAGACTATAGTTGTAGCTATTGACATGACAGCATCACTAAGTGGTGTCTCATTTTTACACATTCTTTGCACATCATGGTAATAAAAAAACCAGCTACCTGTATATTAATGCTGGTATTGTTTGGTAGAGATGTATTTATGGTTGTTAAATATTTAATTGAAAGTTGTTAAAGTTGATGTCTGTTTTTACTAGTGTTTGTTTTTGATGAAGTACAAAGGTCTTCAACAGCTTAATATTTTTAATTATCCCCATGTCTTGGTGCAGTATATTACTTAGCTTGAAGTTTTTTGTTTGGATCAAAGGTATACTCTTATTATTTTACGTAAGCATGTTAGGTTTTCATTTTAGTTTTTAAGCTAGTGCTACAAGTTGTTTTTGTTTGAAAGATGTTATTTTATTTTGTTAGTTAAATGGATTTATTTGAAGTGCTGTGACTATGTTACACTTGAGTGAACATTTAGTTTTTAAGAAATAGAATTTATTTAAGATATTTTGTTGTGACAAATTTGCATACTGATGAAAACTATTTCAGAACAAAACAAAATGACTCGGTACCTTTTTACAGTGCTACAGGTTGTGAACCTGGGCCTCAGGTCCATGGCATGCAAAACTGCTTCAATACTGGGTGATCTCATCTAGGGAACATTTGTCAGGGAACAATGACTTCATGGAATTTATTTTCCAGCAAATCTAGTTGAACTAAAATGGTACTGAAAATGGGTTCAAGTATAACCAGTGATGTAAACTTTGTCTCGACATGGCTTAGTCTCATATTTCTTGAACTCAGTGGTAGAAATTGATACATATATATATCACCTGTAAGTGCTTTTGAAGTCCATCTTGTAACTTCTTTGGGGCCATTCAACAATGCATTGGGGCCATTCAATAATGCACTATCTGACAACTTTTGTTTTACCTAGTACCTACACCGATATAAGGTTTTGTAATGCTGCCAGTGACAACGATTAGGTAATTTTCCTGTCAACACCTCTTCTCCATTCAGTGTTGCCATGACGTAATTTGACCATTACTGAATTGTCTCTCTGTATTTGTATTTTTTATTTTTTATTTGTAACTGCCTAATAACAAAGCATCTGTAAATGAAAAATTAGCCAAGACTTGTCTGTAGTTGATTAATTTGATAATATTTGAAAACATTAAACAAACACATCCTCACCTTCCCTAAATTTTGCAAGTCTTCTCAAGATCTGCTCCTTCTAGAGCATTAAGTAATTATTAAAAGGCTGTGCCTAGACCTTTATTTACGTGCCTATATCCTATCACGGTTAAGGCACATTCATCCTAAGCCCAATCTCTGACAAGGTTTGGGACACAATTTGAAGGGCCAATTAATCTCCAAAATACACCAATTCACTAGGCTACCGGCTTAAACAACTTTTTGTGTGGAATAATATTATTTTCAGGCCAAGGTTAATGACTAATTGGAAAACTGTGGAGTACTGTACATGCCATCAGTTTGTCTTATAGATGGTTGTGGTTTATTTTGGTTCATATACATACAAGATTTGTGCAATAGAACAAAATGTGACTAAAATTACTATGAAACCTTTTATAAAAATGACTGCTAAATATTGTTTAATGAAACAATTTTGTGTTTGGACCCAAACATATATATATACATACAAGTGCTAGATCTCAGTTATTTTTCTCGGTGGTAAGTTCCTTTTAACAGTTGGCTGAATGTTATTTTATTTCTGTTTGGCTACAACTATATTGATAGCATATTTTTATCTTAACCAGTGCTCTTTTTTTCTTGAAATAAATATAATGAAAAGCCACAGTGTTTTACCTTTTTTTTTGCAGAAGTACTAGTACTTTTAATGTCTAGTTATTTAAAACTAAGTCGGCCACAAGGAAGCCAGCTATCATTCGAATTGAACCAGCTGGGATATTTTTCTGATGGCGGAATGCGGCGACAGCATCAACTTTTGCATTTGGTTCAGCATTTTACAATTAGCTCCATTTCTTACAAACATAAGTCCTAGATCAATGAAACTTGGTTTATATTTGCACCTATGATTCATCACAATGTTTATGTGTGTGGGGGGGGGGGGGGGAGAAGTACTTTTTTATAATTTAATTTTTTTTTCTTGAAAATTTTCATTTTGATTTAAAAAAAAAAAAATCCATTGAGATGAACATCAATGGTACAACATCGACATCAAATAAGTTTATGGTAGGCAAGACATTTAATTCAGTGAAATTCTTATTGTTACTTATGAACTGAACAGGGGAAATCATCCAATTCAATGGTAGAACATTGGCAACTTGACCAATATATCAACGGTCATGGTATGTGCTGTCCTGTATGGGGAAAGTCCATCATTTGCTCCAATTTTGGAAAAAGTTGTCCATTTGTTAACTGTGGGTTTCTTCTTTTTATGTCCATGTGACTTTTTATTCAGCCAATCAAAGTACAAGACAAGTCCTGCATTGACAATGCTATCATTCATTGGTTCCTGATGTAATCCTTAGGTTTAACATGAAGCACATAAACCAATCTTACCAAATGTTTATCTATGTGGTTTGGCTAAACTTGCTGTAAGTATTGCAATAACTCAAAATAGCTGGCTACCTCCTATTAAACACATCTCTGGATTAGCTGTAATAAGATGTTGGATGAAAGGAAAGAAATGTTTTATTTAACGATGCACTCAACACATTTTATTTAGTTATTTGTAGATCCCAGACCGACCGTGCATCGAGCGAGTGCTTTACCACTAGGCTACATCCTGCCCCATTAAAAAGTTAACACCACTAAAGCACACAGATTTATTCATCATCGCCTGTTGGATGTCTAAAATTTGGTAATTTTGACATGTAGTCATCGGAGAAAACCATTTACATTTTTCCGAATGCAGCAAAGGGTCATTTATATGTACTTTTCCGCAAACAGGAAAGAATAGTTGTGGTGCACTGGTTGGAAAGAGAAAAAATCCCCATCAGTTGAATGGATCCACCATGGTGGTTTGATCCTGCGACGCAAGCACTTCGATCAATCACTCAACTGAGCTAAATCCCGCACCAGATAATGACAGGTAATTTGATGCCACCATGCAGTGAGCTACAGGTACTCTTTCTGATTAGCAGCAGGGAGATCTTTTTTATATGCAGCATCCAACAGACAGACCGGCCTCGGTGGCGGCGTGATTAGGCCATTGGTCTACAGGCTGGTAGGTACTGGGTTCGGATCCCAGTCAAGGCATGGGATTTTTAATCCAGATACAGACTCCAAACCCTGAGTGAGTACTCCGCAAGACTCAATGGGTAGGTGTAAACCACTTGCACCGACCAGTGATCCATAAAGGCCATGGTTTGTGCTATCCTACCTGTGGGAAGTGCAAATAAAAGATCCCTTGCTGCTAATCTGAAAGAGTAGCCCATGTAGTGGCGACAGCAGGTTTCCTCTCAAAATCTGTCTGACGCCATATAACCGTAAATAAAATGTGAGTGCGTCGTTAAATAAAACATTTCTTTCTTTCTTTCCAACAGACGGTACAGAACATATACTATGTATGGCCTTTGTTACAAGAAATAGTCAAATGGACCAAACAACGGAGATCGATCCTAGGCCAACTTCACATCAAGTTTATCACTGGTGTATGTCCCACCCTGCTGAGGAAATTTTTTGTTTTGTTTAATGACACCACTAGAGCACATTGATTAATTCATCATCGGCTATTGGATGTCAAACATTTGGTGATTGTGACAGTCTTAGAAAAAACCTACAACATTTTTTCTACTGCAGCAAAGGATCTTTAATATGCACCTTGTCACAGACAGGAAAGCACAAATTACGGCCTTTGACCAGTTGTGGTGCACTGGTTGGAACAATAAAAACCCCAATCAGCTGAATGGATCCACTGAGGTGGTTCGATCCTGTGACACAAGCACCTCAAGCGAGCACTCAACCGACTGAACTAAACCCTGCCCCAGCTAAGGAAAGAAACAAAAATGTTTTATTTAATGACGCACTCAACACATTTTATTTACAGTTATCTGGCATCAGACGTATGGTTAAGCACCACACAGAGATATTTAGAGAGGAAACCTGCTGTTGCCACTTCATGGGCTACTCTTTCCGATCAGCAGCTTGGGGTCTTTTATATGCACCATCCCGCAGACAGGATAGTACATACCAAGGCCTTTGTTACACCACTGGCAGGAACGAGAAATAGCCCAATTAGCCCACCGACCCCTGATGAGGAAAAAAGTTTGCTTTAATGACACCACTAGAGCACATTGATTAATTCATCATCAGCTATTGGATGTTGAACATTTGGTAATTCTGACACAGTCTTAAAGAAAACCTGCTACATGTTTTCTACTGCAGCAAGGGATCTTTTATATGCACTTTCCCACAGACAGGAAAGCACATACCACGGCCTTTGACCAGTTGTGGTACACTGGCTGGAACAAGAAAAACCGCAATCGGTTGAATGGATCCACCGAGGTGGTTCAATCCTGACACAAGCACCTCAAGCGAACACTCAACCGACTGAACTAAATCCTTCCCCTGCTGAGGAATGAAGACCAAGACCAAGTTGTTTAACGTGCACATTCAGAGAAAGCTGTTGTAGCGCATGCCTGTCCTGGGCACAGGTGCTGGACTCGACCAGCTCCTCTGTCCAGGACAGGAAACGAGCAATGAATGAAGGAAATGGTTTATTTAACAACACACTCGACACATTTCATTGACTGGCTGGAGCAAGAAATAGCTCAATGGGCCCACTGACGGGGATCGATCCCAAACCGACCGCGCATCAGCTAATGAATGAATGATGAGAACAAAATGCAAAAATGGACAATACCAGCAGGCTGTATACTATAACTACTGTTTTGCAACTACCAGGACATATTATTAGCTATGGGTCCAATTCACAAAGCAACAGCACACTGTCCTTGCAAGTCTTTTTTGCATTACACCGAGATCGCAAAGTTGCACGAGAATAATGGTCATGGTCTGGAACTGTTCAACTAATTTGAGTTTTGTGGGCAATGTGAAAAACAAATGGACCATTGAAAATATACTGAGAAAAAGAAATAAGGGAACACTTTGTATGGTAGACCACATTTAATTCACTATTAGCATAGTAATGTCTATAAAATACAAATGAATATAATGTAGAATTGAATGTCAGTAATGTAGGACTGCCTACAAGTAACACAGTTGATTTCCTGACACATGCCATACATTCGAAACTCTGTTTTGGTGTAAGGAACGTGTTCCTAAATTTTTCAAAGAGGCGAAAATATGTTTCCATTCGCAAATATCTTCATATTTTAACCGACTAAACCCTTTATTTACATGTAACAATAACAGTAAAGTCTTGCCACAGATAATGCTGACAATGTCATGAATGCATCAGATACAAGACTCAGTAACAAAATATTGTAACACATTTCTCAAAGATTAAATACATGGAGATTATTATACAAGTGCATGTTGTACTGATTTTACGATTCTTGTATTGCCTGAGCAAAAGCGAAGGTAATGCATGAATCCTGACACTCGTTTCATAAACAAAAATCAGTACGACTCCCACCTGAGGACCACAAAATGATTTTTGGGGAGGTCCTACTATACATATATAAACAAAAATAACAAAACAGTAAAATTAAATTTGTTTTGTCTATGAATTCTTTTGTACATACAGTATAAACAAAAGTAACTGAACAGCACCTGAAAATTGTTATCCAATTGCCTTTGAGACCTTGGCATGGCATCCCATATGACCCCCACTCCCAAAATAACTCCCTAAGTAACTCTCATATTGTTCCTAAATGTAATATCCCGTCTTATTAGATATAAAGACAACCAATAACCAATGTCTGTTTTGTGCTGCCCAGGGTATCATTAAACATTCATTCACTCATTATTGGACAAAAACAAATGTCAACATTTTGGCTTGCAAATTTGTCTGTCCACATGCATGTTAATAGGCACAGACCGTAGTTTCAGCCCGTGAAAACGGACAATAAGTTTAGTTAAAGGGACATTCCTGAGTTTGCTGCAATTTTTAAAGATGTTATCGACTAATAAAATATTTCTATGACTAAACTTACATATTAAATATATTTTCTTGTTTAGAATATTAGTGGCTGTATATTAAACGTGTTTCTGATCATTCTAATATTTGTACTAGGTTAATTTTCATTTTATTTCCTAAACAAATATTTTTTCGTACGTACGAAATTATTTGAAGACAAAATCCAGTTTGGGCTTCTTACAAATATTAAGACGACCAGAAACACATTGAATATACAGACACTGATATTCTAAACAAGAAAATATATTTAATATGTAAGTTTAATCGTAGAAATATTTCATTAGTCAGAAACATCTTACAATGCAGCAAACTGAGGAATGTCCCTTTAATCTACAAACCTGCAACACATTTCGATAAGGTTATAACAGAGAGAAGCTAAAGTCTGTGATCTTTAAACGGGGAAATACTGTCCAAAATAAACAAAAGCTAGTCTTGATATCTATTGGGCCTATTTCTTAGACGAACGTGTGTTTTTAGAATTAAATGAAAAATGTATTTTGAAGTATTACAAAAACCTGGAAGACCAGAACTTCAGGTGTACAAAAATTAATATTCCAAATAATAAAATGTTCATCTAATTTATATTATCAAAAACGGCTTTAATAGTGTAAAATACATCGTAATATTTGAAAACTAGTGTCTGTCATTTTAAGCATGAGTGGTGAATATGTGAACCAGTGAGCTCAATTGCGGTATGATTTTAACAGCTTCATTTGATTTTTGTTGAGGTAGGTTTCTCATTTCTTAATTGTCCACGGTCTTTCTGACTGCCTTTGTTGTTCTAACCTCAGCAATGCCTGCTTTGGTGGAACCAAAGTATTCGAAACACCAACTTTTTTCTTTCTCTTTTTACCAGCCAAATAATTATCATCATCTACTGGCTCGTGGGTAAAAATCCCAACAGAATGTCCTGGATTTAAGGAATGATGCCCTAACTGATCTGAGAACTTTTCTTCGTCCGTTTTCTTCAGGGCATGGTTTACAATGTTTGACTGGTCGTGAAAAAAACGACACTTGTTTCCCATGTGACATGTGCCCTTTTTGAATTTAAAGCACACTTGCCTGGTCCCCCTTTCAGGATGCTTTTCAGTCATCTGAACGTGCTTCTCGAGAATCGAGCTCTTTGCCAACTCGGCTTGTTCGTATCTGTTTGTGAACAATGTCATCCCGATGGATGTCATTTCCAAGTTCTTCCCAGGCACTGCAAGTTTTTCCTGACACAGTGGGTTAGGCAGTTTGGTTTTATTCACGTTGGATCCGACTGTGTTAGAGCTATCTTCGCTTTCACTGTCAGAGCTGGTGTTGTCACCATCTTGCGAGATTAACAAGTTGGAATTCTGGCCACTTGATGAGTGATTTATCTTGCTAAAGAGAGAGAATAAAACAGAAGTTTACATTGTTAATAAATTGATGAAAACGAATATAAAGTAATAATAAAACTGTCAGAACAAAAAGAACAGTATTTAACACTTGCACCCCTAGGAATCTTCTTGTACTATAGCTATAATATATATTTATTATTTTTAAAGTGGATAACAGAGTAAAAAGCTAAACTTTGTATAGTTTAATGACACCACTAGAGCAAATGTATTTGTTAATCATTAGCTACTGGATGTCAAATATTTCATAATTCTGATATATATAGTGTTTTGGGAAATCAGCCACATTTTTCCTTTAGTAGCAAAGGATCTTATATGTGTGTGTATATGCCCTTTGGAGCAGGACGTAGCCAGTGGCAAAGAGCTCGCTTGATGCACGGTCGGTCCGAGATCGATCCCGTCGGTGGGCTGGTGCATATAAAAGATCCTTTTGCTACTAATGAAAATTGTAATGGGCTTCCTCTCTAAGACTGTCAAAATTACCAAATATTAGACATCCAATAACTGACCGGCCTCATTGGCGTCGTGGTTAGGCCATCAGTCTACAGGCTGGTAGGTACTGGGTTCGGATCCCAGTCGAGGCATGGGATTTTTAATCCAGATACTGACTCCAAACCCTGAGTGAGTGCTCCGCAAGGCTCAATGGGTAGGTGTAAACCACTTGCACCGACCAGTGATCCATAACTGGTTCAACAAAGGCCACGGTTTGTGCTATCCTGCCTGTGGGAAGGGCAAATAAAAGATCCCTTGCTGCCTGTCATAAAAGAGTAGCCTATGTGGCGACAGCGGGTTTCCTCTAAAAAAAAGTGTCAGAATGACCATATGTTTGACGTCCAATAGCCGATGATAAGATAAAAAATCAATGTGCTCTAGTGGCGTCGTTAAATAAAACAAACTTTACATCCAATAACTGATCATTAATATATCAATGTGCTCTAGAAAAATATATGCACTTTTCCACAGACAGATCATATACCATGGTCTGATATACCAGTTGTGGGGCACTGTTTGGGATTTGATCCAACGACCCAAGCATGTCAGGCAACTGAGCAATATCCCTCCCTCAGAGTAACTAGTAGTGTCTCCACGTGTACACAGGACTCAAGTACCCATGAAACGAAGAGCACTCTTGTTTAATTATATTTTTTGACATTATTTTGCTGTATGCTTGCCGCCGATTACATTATAGGGCTATGTGACATGGAGGGAAAACAAAAGCTGAATACAGTGAAACCTCTCAAAACCGGAATTCCCTCAAAACCGGACATTTTTCACGGTCCTATTTTTTTTTAAATCAGTAAAAAACTTAACCTCACTAAACCGGATATCTCTTAAAACCGGACATTTTACTTGGTCCTGAGGGTGTCCGGTTTAGAGGGGTTTTACTGTATATGAAATACAATACATGTTCAGTGCTGGAATTAAGATGCATAATGCTATTTTACTTTATTCCTTAGTCTCATTATCATCTAGTGTAGTGTTGAGTACTCGGGTCCGGGTCGAGTTTCATCCCCGAGTACTTGAGTCCAATATTTTGCACTTGTATAGGCCCAAGTAACTATAGAGTTGAACACTACACCACATATCATTCAAAACAACTGTAAATACATTGGGGTGAATAATTTGTTTTAATTAAGAATACATACAAGTATTTACTGGTATGAACATATTGCCTATCTTTATTAACATCAATTGTTGTCACTGAACATGGAAAACAATGATGTGAAAAAACAAGAATAAAACTGTCAGAATGGTTCACCTACTGTATTTATTACAAAAAATTAAAGTTTTTTCATGTAGTGACCTTCAGGGCTTCTAGATTATGGTAGCCCCACTCCCAGGGCTAGTGATATTCAATGTTGGGCTAGTAAATAACTACTCTTGCCATGCCCGACAGCTAGTGAATTTTGTTTAGTCAAATGTTGCAGTTAAGTCTATTTTGTAAATAGGAATATCCTGACCCCACCCCACCCCCCAATGTTAGTGTTTTTAAGCTCTATCTCCATCTTTTGATGACATATGTGATTATTACTATTATTTAGTAAAATTGTATTAACTTAAAGTAATGTAGGGCTAGTGAATTTTTAATCGTGGCAAGTAAATTTAAAAAATCACTGATCCTATGGCTAGTAGATTTAAAAACAATTCCAGAAGCCCTGGACCTTAAAAGATGAAAATTTTGAAATCCCTTGAGCATGTACGAGTTTTAAGCATGACCCATTTTCTTTTTCATTTGATGGGGTTACACGTTTTTTCTTACTAAAATGCAGTCAGATACATTTTTTTTGTATGAGGGCAGGCTGATTTTTGCCTGAATTAAAACAAATCCCCAAACCTAGATTACATTATTTATTCATATTAGCATTACTACCAAACAGTTATACAGGGTTGCAAATGAATCGCCACACATTTTTTATGTGAATTACCGTACAACTAATATAAGTGCATGTATATGCATGTTGACATATATGTATATATGGGTATGTTGAAAGAAAGAAAGAAAGAAGTGTTTTATTTAACGACACACTCAACACATTTTATTTACGGTTATATGGCGTCAGACATATGGTTAAGGACCACAGATTTTGAGAGGAAACCCGCTGTCGCCATTACATGGGCTACTCTTCCGATTAGCAGCAAGGGATCTTTTATTTGTGCTTCCCACAGGCAGGATAGCACAAACCATGGCCTTTGTTGAACCAGTTATGGATCACTGGTCGGTGCAAGTGGTTTACACCTACCCATTGAGCCTTGCGGAGCGCTCACTCAGGGTTTGGAGTCGGTATCTGGATTAAAATTCCCATGCCTCGACTGGGATCCGAACCCAGTACCTACCAGCCTGTAGACCGATGGCCTGCCACGACGCCACCGAGGCCGGTCGGGTATGTTGAAGTTATAAAATGTTGAAAAGCTATATTGTAAGAACTACAAGTATACACGTATGTAGGTACAATTATGCACTATCACTTGAATGTTGCATTTTATTATAGTTTATATGAATAAATTTCAAACAATATAATACTTGTGTAAAAGGAAACTAATTAGTATTAATATTATAGCCGACAGCACAATATATCTTGTCCACATTACACTGAACTAGATGTACAATTATATGCACCTAAGTATACGTATATATTGTACATGCTTGTGGTTACTACCTTGGGGCCTAATTCACTAAACTATTGCAACTTTGCGATCTCGCAGTGCAATGCTAAAAGACTTACAAAGAGGATACTTTGTTGTCTAGCAGAGCCCAAGAGATCTTTGTGAATTAGGCCACAGATCAACATGGATTAGTCAGTTTTAATAACTATATAATTTAAGTATAACAGTTACTATGACATTTATGTTTGTATGTTGAATTATTATTTGTTGCCATTTGTGACAAACATGTATAGATGTATATACAAACATATTGTAAAATGTATAATGGGCAATGGCAACCTGAAGTACAAAATAAATATCTTATCTTATCTTACTAATATTGTGGGTAGAAAGATGGAAACGTTTTCAAACCAGCTTATTATGCACAAATTACTCTCTTGTTTTTGCTCTAATTTGAGGATTTTCTCTAAGACTGGGGGGCAGTTTCCCTCCACCATCTCATACGCTTATGGTCCAATACATGTTGTCTAGGACTAGGTGTACAACGATAAAAAGGTAAAGGTTGTTTTGTTTAATGACACCCCTAGAGCACATTGATTCTGACATAGTTTTAAGGAGGAAATGAGCTACATTTTTTCATTAGTAGCAAGGGATCTTTTATATGCCCTATTCCACAAACAGGATAGCACATACCACAACCTGTATTATACCAGCCATGGTGTACAATAATAATGACAAAACTGTATTGTGAGGTAAAATATCTGATCTATTGTCTGAGCTAGGGTTAGTTTTAGGGTATATGTATACATGTATCAATACAATGGAGGATAACAAGAGGCCTATTGTTTGGGTTAGTTTTAGGGTATATGTATACATGTATCAATACAATGGAGGATAACAAGAGGCCTATTGTTTGGGTTAGTTTTAGGGTATATGTATACATGTATCAATACAATGGAGGATAACAAGAGGCCTATTGTTTGGGTTAGTTTTAGGGTATATGTATACATGTATCAATACAATGGAGGATAACAAGAGGCCTATTGTTTGGGTTAGTTTTAGGGTATATGTATACATGTATCAATACAATGGAGGATAACAAGAGGCCTATTGTTTGGGTTAGTTTTAGGATTAGGATTAGAGTTAGATTTAAGGTTAGTGTTTGGGTTAGGATGAGGCAACAGGGCATAAAATTTGGCACGGACAATTTTGTCATTTCTCTGTCGGTTATGCAAAACCAATATCAACATAAATGACCGATCATTCGTGCAAAAGCTGTAATCATTCGTCAGAAAATTTAAAGAGATGTGTTGGCTATTTTTTGTCACAGTTTTTGGAAGAAAATAATAAAACAACGGGCCTACATTGCCGATTGCTGGTTAATTTGGCCGATATAGGATTCGCATAATTTTGGTACTTTCCGTTCAGACCCGGAAGCATTAAAGGGACATTCCTGAGTTTGCTGCAATTTTTAAGATGATATTGACTAACAGAGACTTTTTAACGATTGTAATTAAATATCTATTATATTTTTCTGAGTAAAATACTAGTGGGTGTATATTAAACGTGTTTCTGATCATTCTAATATTTGTACTACATTAAATTTCATTTTATTTCCAGTTTGGGCTTCTTACAAATATTAAGATGACCAGAAACACAGTGAATATACAGACACTGATATTCTAAACATATATTTAATATGTAAGTTTAATTGTAGAAATATTTATCAGTCAGAAATTGTTTACAATGCAGCAAACTCAGGAATGTCTCTTTAAGCTTAATGCTTCTGGGAAATCCCTGTCTATTATCATTTCATTCAGATTATTGTTTGGCACCAATAAGTACTACCCTGTAAAAAAAACCCGATGGGGTTGTGTGTTGTAATGCAAACAGGCAGCTTTCAAGTTGGTTCTAGTATACATTTAAAAAACAAAAATATTTATTTATATTTTTTGGTACGGTATTTATCATAGGACATTTGATGGAGAAAAGCTACGAAATTCGTTCATATTGCATTCTCGTTTAATTGCCATGACCCATTAAAATTTGCATTTGTATCTGAACTACTGAAGAAAATCATTCGTGTAAAACTGAAACCACACGAATGACATGTCGGTTGTCTCAAAAATTCAAATTGTATGCCCTGAGGCAAGCCTGTAGCCAATGGGGAGTAGGTCGACCCCCTCTACCGGTGATTTTTTTTTTTCAATATGCCCCTGGACCCCCATAAAAGCAATTCGGGTACAAAGCACCCTTGTGTGAGGCACTTCATCTAAACGACCCCCCCTCTCAAAATCCTGGCTACGGGCCTGTGAGGTTTCCTCTTTATACATGTATCAATAAAATGATGCGCGTGTGTGTGCAGAAGAAAGAGACGGAAATCTTTGCAACAGAATTTTGTGCATACTGTCTGTCATTTTATTAACAAATAAAAAGAAACAATGAATGATTCAATGAATGACAGCAGCTGCAGTGATGTTTAATTCTTAATAGTTCCACACTGTAATGTTAAACAGCACAACCGAAATTACAGTATGATACTTTAATCTATTAAAAAGCAAACAGTCTTATTTTTTCCCCATACCCATCATGGCTGAGCCCGTCATCGTCAGAAATATTATCTTCACTACTGTAATCTGCAACCAAAGACATGTTCGTCAACGTCAAAGCGAAAGTAATGCAGTAAATCTTTAGAATTTTTTTGATTGGTTAATATTACCGGCAAATTTCTTCGGTCGGTTGTTGTCGGAGAAAGTGCAAATTAACAATGAAAATGTTTGTACTGTGTATACCGAGTGTGAAATATGGAACATATGATCCATTTGGATCAATTTAAAGTAAAATATGAATTAAAAAATCGCCGTCTTATTTGACATTGCTGGAAACCACACCTCGATCAGCTGACGGATGTAGGTGGCTCCACTATCGATTTTGTAGAACCGTAAGGGGAAGCTCGAAAATGTGTAGGTTTAAAAACCAAGTAATATTTTCAAACATTCAGAAAATATTCAAGATTTTTATTTAATAACAATGTAATGTCACTAAAATACGACGCATTCATTTGTATACACTCTAAACGTGAATAAAACTGACAAAACGCTAATTAAAAAAAATCCAGACATGACACAACACCCAATGAGCCCACTTCAGCTTCGACCTGTCTGTCCACTTTGAGTTGGAGAAAGATGTCTGGGAAAGTGAAGTCCAGAAGTTGTGCGAATCCTGTCGATTCTGCTACGCAGTCCCTCAACGAAAGAATTCTGAAGGAGTGTCATACTCTTTACATCGATCCTGAGAATGGTATATTTTGTATTTCAGCAACACTGGCAGACATAGGTTTTTTTTTCATTTGCGTAATGTATGCCCAGCCGATGACTCGGCAGACGGCACACGCAATTCCAGTCACCTGGAATTAAAGTTTTTATTTATGTATGCATAACTAGCAATGTTTTTGTCAATTACACCAAAGTGTACATTCGACGTCTTTTAAATATTAACTTTCATGTTAGTTTTGTCACTTTTCTATTGTTTCTTTTGTTTCAGACGAAAAGCTATATATAAATCTGTCGGCAAGGTTTCCTCTCAGCTGATCAAAGGTCATGAAGGCCAATGACTCATGTGGTGTGGCAGTAAAAATTTACTGACTTATTATTATGATCATTCATTTGTAAAAGAAAGGAGATTTTGTATTCAACTATTTTGTAATATAAAGACTAATTTTGTAGCTGAACTTTACACATATTTTACAAGTTAAAAAAATGACTAACCTTTTTGCACTTTAAAAATATCTTGATTTTATTTGCAATTTGACAGCAGTGAAAATTAAAGGGGTTGTCTGTGCAATCTCACCCACTCCTGCTCTTTAAAAGAAGCAGGAAAAACCCCCCCCCCACAAACAAATTTTAAAGGTTGATTACCGTGCTTTCCAGATGATTCGTCCACCCACCTCAGACATTTTCGTCCACTCGATTACAACACTTAGATTTTGTATTCAACTATTTTGTAATATAAAGACTAATTTTGTAGCTGAACTTTACACATATTTTACAAGTTAAAAAAATGACTAACCTTTTTGCACTTTAAAAAATCTTGATTTTATTTGCAATTTGACAGCAGTGAAAATTAAAGGGGTTGTCTGTGCAATCTCTCCCTCTCCTGCTCTTTAAAGAAGCAGAAAAGCAAAAAAAAAAAACCAAACCCCACAAACAATAAATTTTAAAGGTTGATTACCATGCTTTCCAGACGATTCATCCACCGTACAATTCGTCCACCCACCTCGGACATTTCGTCCACTCGATTACAACACTTAGACCAATAAATCTAAAATGTTGTTTCTTAGACATTGAAATGGTTAATTATTTTCGTTTTGTGGTAAACTAGTATATGAAAGAAACTAAATTTTAATGGCACTATCAACTTATTATTGTCTGTGTTATTATTATTAATAATTTTGAGAGGTCGTACAAAAATAGCGTCATAATAAATTTGTAAATTTTTACAATAATCATAAATTAACTCCCATTCCCTATTATCATTACAATATTATAACTATAATAGACTATGTCTATCAAATTGTCCCCATCATATTTGGTAACCCCACTTCTGCCACGGGTAAGCAAAGCCACAGATGATGTCAGAGATATAGGCATGGCAAAGCTGTTAGGTTAGGTTACAATCGGCACTTCTCTGGCAATTCTCTGTCGATATTCCACTAAAATAAAAAGTGTCCATACATTTATTTAGTCCGTGGACGTATTATACGGTAAATAACTAATACAAAAAAAAACATTATATTGGACGTATTGTCCAAGAATTTTTTTTGGTTGTGGACGAATTGTCTCGAGTTCAACATTGGACGAATTTTTTGGTGGACGAAACGTCCAGAGGACAAATCATCTACATCCCATTACCGTATATCGTTGTGCATTAGTTTATTAGTAGTTGATTCTGGATAAACTTAACCCTTATTTTGCTCCTTAGTATCTGGTACAAAAAAGTTCAAACAATGAACAAGCTAAATCATCTTTTATGTAGTTCAACCCAGAGATATTGTCGGACTGTTGAGCATACATTTTGGTAAACTGATCAATGTTTTAATATTGGATTTTAATCAAGATATCTGAAAAAGAATAAAGATTTAAAAAAACAAATGTAAGTGATCGCCAAATGTGAGATAAAAATATTCTGTTCTTTTTATTTTTATATTTTTCAGATTAATCGATCACATTGATATCTCTAGCTAATAAAAGTAGTTTTGTTTTTATAAAGGCAATATAAATATTATTTAGCACCTAAGATAAATCAATTTAATGATGAACACTACCAATTGCACTGTTTTTCATAAGAGGTGATATCACTAATAAAATGAAAAAATTTCTAATCTTTTATTAGCAGGGATCGAATTTAAAAATGTTATGGCAATTTTGAAATGTGTTTACCACAGGCAAAATACTCACAACGGCAATTTTAAATTGTTATCTTTTGCAACAAATATAAAAACCAATATCCCTTCAACTGGTGGCAACAGGGCTCGCGTTGTCGTTTGCCAAACTTGCCAGTTGTGAAAAATAAAACATTTTGGTTTGGTGAAATGTTTTAGAACAAAACATGCATTCAGCCAGTTTTGTTCAGTTGATCCACCTCGCGGTGTGAATAAGCGCTAATTACATGTCCACGTGGCCAGTCTACTATTCAGTAGTGTACTGCTAGCTGCTTGTCGTAAAGCTAGAAAACGCGATTAAATAAAATTAAATACTGTTTAAGACATGCCGCATTGTTGATACTAAATGTTTGATTACTAGCGACAACAAGTTTTACTTTTTATTAGTAATGTTTTGTTGTTGTAAATCTAGGTCACATGGTTGAGTTTATTTCCACGAAGTGGGTGTGTGGGTGAAGAATACATATTGTTTCTCACTTATATACAATCATTATTACCGTTAGTTAAAACTTTCTACGTTTTAAACATATTAAATGGCGAAATTATAATTCATTTGTGCTATATCTACTGATGTAATACTAATGCCAACATGATACATCCCTCCGCTCCTTGCACAGAAATACAAAACCGGCATGAAACTAAGAGCTTGTTTCCCCACTTGTTAAAGACTGTTGCACGCCAGTGTTTTGATAGCAATAAAATAAAGATGTTTCCTATGTTTTTATTTTGGGTGACACTGACTGGCTATAATCTTGAAACCGGCCTCGGTGGCGTCGTGGTTAGGCCCTTGGACTACAGGCTGGTAGGTATAGGGTTCGCAGCCCAGTGCCAGCTCCAACCCAAAGCGAGTTCTTAAGGGGTCAATGGGTTGGTGTAAGGCCACTACACCCTCTTCTTTCTCACTAACTTACTAACCCACTGCCCTGACAGACAGCCCAGATAGCTGAGGTGTGTGCCCAGGACAGCATGCTTGAACCTTAATTGGATATAATCACGAAAATAAGTTGAAATGAAATAAAATATAATCTTGAGCTGAACACCATAATAATTGTGAACAGTAATCAGTTATAAATCATACAGGTAAGTTAGGGTAATTAACAAAACGGAATCGTGGGGTATGGTATGATCAAGTTCAGCACTTTAAAAAAAAAAAGAATTCTTCTTCATAAAATAAAACAGCAGCAGCATTTCATTATTAGATTACAAGACGTAAACTGAAGAATAAGTACATTTTAACATATACTATATTATAAAGAACGAGATTAAAAACAAAATCTTTTGACTGAAATGCCAATATGTTACTGGCGAATATATATTTAGATTGGTAAAAGAAATTGAAGATTGGCAAATTATTTGGCGAACAATAATAGCAACCCAGGGCTAGCTCTGAATAATTTCTATCCATTGGCAAAAAATTGCCGTCTGTTGAGCCCCTGACTGATGGCAATTCGTGTTGCAACTACAGCAATTGCTGTTGGTGTTGTCGTTAATTTATAGGACTATTAGGAATTGCTGAATAAACATGACAGTAAGTAAAACGATTTAACTGGCTTGAAATATCAAATGATGTTTGATGAAATAGTATAATGTCCCCAAAGTAACTGAGGAATTTAATTACTCTAATTTATGTGGCATTTTCAGTATCTGATTACATAATCGATTAAATAAAATGATTCTTATCTCTGTTTTCATAAAATATCTACTTGTCCACCCATAAACAGATTACGATATTGTTTTTAAGTATAAAAGCACACTTTGCATCTATTTTGAAGCAATAAAAGATGCTAATAATACCTTTGGACACTTACATTTTTTTTTTAATTGAAGCTCCTGACGAATTTAAAACTCCATATTTTTGATTTACTGAAGCTGATTTTAGCACCAGGAATGAAATCCTTATGTTTGAAACATCACGTGTCTGCCAATAGCCATTTGGAACATTGCGATTCTATGGTTCACCAATAACACCACAGACGATAACGGTCATCCTTGGACAACTATAGCTTTTGTGCAAAACCAATAACAGGCTCAACCATTAACAGAGAGCAATATTACAAGTAAAAAACTGGCCTATGCGAGTGAAATTCTACTATGTAGCTGTCATGACATATATCATTATTTTACAATGTCAATTGATGATCAAAACAATAAACTTAGGACACATACCATACATTTATATTTGAACCTGTATTCGTGAACAGCTGTGAACCCATTCTCTCAAGGTAATGTGGGATTTGAAAAACAAGATTATGTTCTTGCCTCTACACATGCACCAGAACAGTTTTGAATACACATATAATGTCTAATTTAATTGAAGTTGCCTGAGATATTTCGGATGGGATATCATACTCCGTTTTGGCCATTTCAGCGATCGAAGTGTTTTGAATACTTTCAGTAACCACAACCAATCGGAAAGCATTATGACACAGTAAAATAAGAAAAATTAAAAATTAATAATAAAACAAAAAAGACCCTGCCCCCTCTTCTCCTCTCTCTCTCCCTCTCCCCCCCCCCCGGAGATCTTGAGATGAGTTATGTGGATGTTCTACCCATCAGTTGGGAATATTTAGACGCTTAAACCTTCCCTTCACCAATACTTCTGAGAGTGATCCAGACATTCCAACAGTATTGTTATTAATTGGCCAAATCGTCAGTGATTTGCAGATCTACGTCTCTGAGATCCAGTTACCAAACAAATGAGAGGACACCATGGCCAATGATGAGGGATCAAGGCAGATGAAGAGGACAAAAAACAAACAAAATATACCCACCCTTTCCAGCAAAAATAACCTGCATTGCTTTATCAATTCTGTAATTTTAGTACAATCGGAGACACTCTTTTTTTATTTCTTTTTTTGCCTATGACTTTGACCAGAGCTGTTTGAAGAACATCACGAAAAACACAGCACTTATCCAGATAGTATTCTGATGAATCCTCTCTGTGAACTTAGTGTATGAACATGCAGGACTGCAAAGACGTAGATGGTTTCCATTTTCTTGGGTTTTGTAGTTGTGTCAGAGGTGGCAATCTATCTGACAGCCTATCATTTGACAGTTGTTCTCTGCATTTGTTGGGTCGGGACGTATCCCAGTGGTAAAGTGCTTGCTTGATGTGCGGTCAGTTTGCGATTGATTCCATCTTATTGGCTGTTAGGATATTTGGACCAGTCCATTGTTGCACGGGCTAATGGACAAGTAAATTTTCCACTGCCAAACTAACGCAAATAAAACTTAATATCTGGGGATAAACATACTGAACCTGACTGATGCAATTTTTTCTTGAATCATTGTTTTTCCAATTCCCCCCCCCCCCCCCCCCCCCGTGTTTACAATAAATTCAATTTTGATATCAACCACACATAGCAGACATTCACAATATATGCTGTCGCTCAATGTAGTCCTACTCCTTACATCTTCTTTTTTTTTTTTTTTCTTAGAACACAATTTAAATTAGTTTCAATTTCATAAAGTTTGTGTACATTTTATTTTAACCCGAAATATAGTTGTCATGAAGAAGTTAATAATGTTTGCTGCTAGTATAATAATAAGCAGCAAATCCCAAATAATTTTATTTCTTTAAATTCTAAAAAGCAGAATAAACAACTGATATTAATAAAATATCACTATGAAAGGCTAATTAATTCTGTGATTAAAAACATATGTAGCAAAAGTAAGTGATCACAAAAGCAGTAAAACTCTATTTGTGATCATCAGGTTGCTATTTTGGCACAAAACAAAGTGTTTTGTTTAAAAACACCACTAGAGCACATTGATTTATCAATTATCGGCTATTGAATGTCAAACATTTGATAATTTGTACATACTCTTAGAAAAAAAACTCGCTACAATTTTCCATTAGTAGCAAAAAAATATTTTTTATGCATGATCCCACAAACAGAATAGCACATACCATGGCCTTCGATATACCAGTCACGGTGACACAAAGGGTGGGACATTTGCTCGATGCACGGTCGGTGTGGGGTCAGTGGGCCCATTGGGCTATTTCTCGTTCCAGCCAGTGTACCACGACTGGTATATCAAAGGCCTTGGTATGTACTACCCTGTCTGTGGGATGGTGCATATAAAAGATCCCTTGCTGCTAATTGGAATGAGTAGCCCATGAAGTGGCGACAGTGGGTTTCCTCTCAATATCTGTGTGGTCCTTAACCATATGTCTGACGCCATATAACCATAAATAAAATGTGTTGAGTGCATCGTTAAATAAAACATGTCTTTCTTTTTCTTTTGGTGACACAAGATGAATAAAAGATTGCAAATAATTATGCAAATAAAAGTAAACTTATTATTTATGGATTCAGAGCAACTAAATATTACTGATGTAGTATTAGTATATATGTATGTTGATTTATGGTCTAACAATATTCATTAAACTACTGAGTATATCATTGAAGCAGATGTTTTGGTATGGCATAGGCCTATGGAAAAAAAAATCACTGACATATTTTTTATATTAGAAATTAGGTGTCATTTTTCGACTCCAGTACCCAGTAGTTATATGAGCTAAGAACTTAGGTATTTAATTTTAAAAAACCCAAAACATTGAAATAAACATGTATGGATGCCGCTTTGATTAACACCAAATACGTTTATAGTAGGTGAGACATTTAAATCTGCAGAATTCTTGTTTTAATCTGTGAAAATTAATTTCTCTGAAGGACTAAGTCAACTGGAATGAAACTTGGTTAACACGTGAGTTAGACCAGCCATTGATTATTTCTCATCAAGAAAAAGAAAAAACCTCTCTTAAATTTATTCAATTTGAATATTGCTTTATTGCTTAAGTAACCTTTGGACTACTGAATTTATTTTTGAATTTATTATCGGGTACCCCAGAGAAATAAATAAAACATTTTTATTTTAATATAAATATTGCTCAAGTAACCTTCGGACTGCTGAATTTATTTTTGAATTTATTATCGGAAATCCTAGACAAATAAATATAAAATGATATATTTTCTATTAAAATTGTAGAGGAACCCCTGACTTAATATATAAAGATGTTTTGTTTTTTATTGTTGTTTAACTACCAGAATTTAAGATAAAAATTTATTGAAATCTTTAATATGCACTTAATGTACTCCAAGGGGTATAACTCTTTTTGGGCTGTTTTTATTCAACATTGCATTGAATTATTGATAATGTGTGTTCTTCATGGAGAAGACATTTAAATGTTAACCATATTTGTTACCGATTATTTTTTTATTAGTTTTTTTTCATGTATACAAGATACGGTGCTAAAACATTTTCAGTTTGAATAAAAGTAATAATTATAGGTATAAAATACCCCAGAATGGATTAACAGTGCTTTAGTCATGTATATGTAATAGAAAAAGGGCATTGTATATGTATGTGTATGGAAACATTAAAATGCAGGGATGTCATAAATATTTAGGTGTCAATTTTCGACTACCTTTTTAATAAATTGTCACTGAACACAGAATTACAAAAAATAAATGCTTCCTGACCAAATGTTTATACCTGGCAAATGTTTTGCAAAGTTGCAGTCAAATATCAGGAGGTGACATTACATGTTTTAATTTGCATAAAAGCTATTTTGTTTTTCTAAAAAAAATTTTTTATTGAAAATCCTGCATTAATATTGTTTTTTGGGACTCTTGAATATTGACGTCATCGGCATGAGTTCCCCTGTTTAGTGTACATGCCAGTACTGAAAATTAGAATGACGTCTAATATAACGCTTTGTGTTCCGATAAAGTTTAGAATGCTTTGCTTTGTAAGATTCTTTGTAGCACTTGTATGAAAGCAAAAATCAAAATTATATTTTATATTCGCCATTGGGAATACAAAGTATACAGTACAAAAACCCCAAAACAACAACAACATATAGCTCATACATGTAGTTCATTTTTTTTATTATATAGTTAACCCTTTTAAAGAAACAAATGGTGAAAATTACCCAGAAGTGTTTAGTCTACTGTGTTTGGCCTAGCCAAATGTCTAGGGAAATATCCATAATTTAATTAAGATAATCAGCGTTTTCCATCGGTGAAAATTAAAGGAGGGCATTGCATGACCCGTTTCCCTTTAGCCATCAGTATTTGATAAAAAAAATGTTCAAGCCGACTCATTCAGTTGGCCGGAAATACTGTTGGTTCATTCACAGGCATTCGCTTTGGTGAACCGATCAACGTTTTAATATTATTTTAATAAAGATTTCAAAATAATAAAGATTTTTAAAAGTGATCCCCTGAAGTGAGATAATATTTTTCTGTCTGTTTTATTTCCATCTTCTTCAAATGAAAGTAGTTTTGTTTTGTAGTGTATGTATTATTTGGCACACCAGATTTTAATCTTGAACACTACTACTTCTATTGTAGCCTATATATATTTCCTCTAAAAAAAAACAGTGTCAGGATGACCATATGTTTGACGTCCAATAGCCGATGATAAGATAAAAAAATCAATGTGCTCTAGTGACATCGTTAAATAAAACAAACTTTACTTTTACTACTTCCATTATTTTTTATGAGTGGTGATATCCCTAAGGGGCTTTGTAAATATAAAAAAAAATCCAATAATCCTTAAACAAATTTGGTGAATGGACCATTTGGAATAAAAAACAAAATTTGGAAAGATTTTGTTTTTGCAGTGGAGTTAATACAAGAAAGTAAAAAAAACTATTTTTTATTTATTTATTGAAATTGCTCTTCAGCAACTAACAAAATAATTAAACAACAATGTATTACACATAAAGATAATAACAAATGAGATTTGCCAGTGATATTTAAAGCAAAGCAAAACTGAATAAAACAATGAGCACCGTCTTGGACACACATTTTTTTTGACTGGAATGTCTTCTTGATGGTACAGATCTGTTTGCAGACCGACTGCACATCAAGCGAATGCTTCACCACTGGGCTACGTCCCGCCCACATTTTGGGAGGAAACCAATTGCCATCACATTATGTACATGTAAGCTGCTCAAGCAGGGTGTTTGTATCTTTGATAGTAAATTGTAATCATGATGACTAGGCGGCTCCTTGTCGCTTGCATAGGAACACGCTGGTTCTTGGCAACACATGGTAAGAGGTCTTTTAACTAAATTGTGTGTACCTTCCTAGTGTGGTTTTCCAAGTTGTACATTTTGTAAATGATAACGTGAAATAATTGGGTACTTTTATCTTTCAGGTCTTGTGAAGATTGCAGAAAGCTTAAATTTGAATCTGCTTGCTCCAAGAAAAAAAATCTCTGTTCTGCTCATAGGGAATCATTCAGCAGGCAAATCATCCTTTATAAATTGGTAAGATACGTGGCTAAGTATGAACAGTTAGGTATTATAACCTATTTTGGGTGTCAGTTTGGGGGTTTTTGTAGTACCTTGTAATATATTTAGATTTTTAGGTAACCTGAACCAAAGGCTTGAGTGACCTATAACGATCGGTTTTCGTCCATCGTATGTAGTGCATTTTGGAAACTTCCTTGGCACAGGGAGAAATAAATTGAATGAATTGGGTCATTCTGACCCCATCCCCTCCGAGCATTCGGGCAGGGCTGAAAACTGGGAAAATCAAGCCAATTAAAAAACAAAATCATCTTTTTGTTCTTCCAGAAATGCTATAAATGAATAGATCGGTATTTAGTCTTCATATATGTAAAGGTCAATAATGATGGTTTATCTAATTTGTTAATGTCTTTAAAGGAGCTCAATCACGGATTTAGTGGACCTTATTTCTCTAAATATGCATTATAAATGGAAATTACATTCATTTGGAATACCAAACCTAGTTATTGTATGATCCAAAACATTTTAATTGAATTACGATCGAGGGAATTCCATGACAATTTGGAACTCTTCTTTAAATGAGACATTTAAAATATGGAAAAACAGACTTGTAGTGATGAGGCTATATATACGACAACCGTATAATGTATTTTTGGATTTTATATAAACGATCGCCATGTATAGAGACCTGGCAAATGAGGGCCGGCTATATACATGGCAAATAGTTTTAAAATATATTATTTCATGACGAAAATAACCGCGAATATGCTGAAATAAAATAATAAACAGTCGGAACATGAACTCACCATTTATTATTATTATTATTATTATTATTATTATTATCAGGCGCGTGTGCAAATTATTTTGACTGGTTCGCAAAGTGGTATTTCGGTTTTAATGTATAGCGTAAAAAAAACCCAGTGTACTGTTGCATGTTTTGTTGTCCAAAGGTTGGCTAATTATTACTTAACTCAGTTGAATCCAGTTCTACGTGTAGGGACAAGTTCAGTCTGCCGTTTGTGTGTGTGTGCATACACGTTAATCTTGCATTTTTATAGCCAAAACTCTTCCAGATAAAACACCGCCCCTCCACGCCAAAAAGGTAGTAGTAGGCTCATAGTAATAGTAGTAGTAGTAATTGTGTATTATTATTATTATTATTGCTTTCAGATGGTTCGTCCTCTGGACGTTTCATCCAGGCGATTCGTCCACCGTACAATTCGTCCACCCACCTCTGACAATTCGTCCACTTGATTATAACATTTAGACCAATAAATCTAAAATGTTATTTCTTAGCCATTGAAATGGTTAATTATTTTCGTTTTGTGGTAAACTACTAGTATATGAAACAAACTAAATTTTACTGGCACTATCAACTTGTTATTGTCTGTCGGTGTCCATTATAGTACTTTATTGATATGTTGTTATTCATATTGCTCTTCAGTTAAACCTATAATTCTGACATACTATTTAGAAAACAAAGCTAGTAACTAAACTCTTGCTAAATTACCATTTCTACATTGCGATTGCTTTATTTATGTACACATTTCGTCCACAGACCTGTATATGTCCACACACTCGTACATGATTTTCGTTGTTTCTACTAGGAAGTTTGCGTCGGAAGATAATAGTCAATGCGCAACAGATGAAAATTTCATCTTTTATGTCAAAAATACCATAACGTGACGTTCGAAGTATCCAACTAATAAACAACGATATTATCAACATTCCGCTACCAAGTTCTATCATTTGTTACATCCATAAAATCATAAGACATCAGTAAGGGGTGCATATTGCCCTGCCCTCCCCTGCATGTGCTTTGTGGCCAAAAATAAACAAATAAAATAAAAATTTGTTGTCTTCTTTTTCATTTTATTAAGTATCAACATCAAATGTGCATTCAACTGTAAATGTCATTTATTAACTATAATAGACTATGTCTATCAAATTGTCCCCATCATACTTGGTAACCCCCCTTCTGCCGTCCATATATTTACTTAGTCCGTGGACAAAATATACGGTAAATAACTAATACAAAAACAATTACAGTGGACGAATTGTCCAAGAACAATTTTTAGTTGAGGACGAATCATCTTGAGTTATTATTATTATTATTATTATTACATGTATTATAATGTTGGTAAAATCACATCGCGGTGGGATGGGTGGGGGCGTTTGTTACAGAAACATTACATAAATTTAGAGGGACCCGGGAGTGGTCTCAGCTTTACTAATAACCTATAAAAAAAATGTATTTTGAGTTTTATTGCTCCTTACAATTTTGAACATTTGAAATGTGACTAAATACAGCAAAAAAAACTTTTAGTCATATTTATTTGCTGTAAAATTAACTCTGTTTTTTAAAATTTATGTAAGCAGCCTCAAAATTGCACTCGGTTAAAAATTATTAAGTTCAAACTTCAAACCCTGTTAGTGTACTGTCTGTAGTTAGTTTCTCTTTCAGTTAATCTACCTCAGCAGCTGATAATTTGTAATAGTTTTTATTTATTTATTTATTCATCATCATCATTATTATTATTTATTTACTTATTTATTTATTGTTATTAATTTTGTTAGTACTGACAATATGACGCTATTCATATATCTATGGAAAATGTACACAAAAGGGTTCGCTAAATTCATATACTTCCCCACTCCCTCCCCTGTTCAGAAAATGCACTGTTCGTACAGTACTTAGTATGTATTCCTCCTGTTCCAGATGGTTTGGTAATATGGATCAATCAAATACATGTACTTATTTACCGATTATATACAGTGGAGGCTATATACACGGCCTTCGTATATATAGTCACATCGTATATAAATAGTCTAGTTCAGAGTATTCTTTAAAAATGTAACAATTCCTATCTCAAGTCAACTGTTATGGCATATTTTGCATGATAGTGAATTTGACAAGGTGGAAAATGAAGGTGTTCATGATCCAGATGTTTAGAGTTTCTTGCGTACGACTAACAATAAATTTACCTATAGATGCAAAGGCCTAACTAGTTGAGATTATCGACGTTTAACATGCTTCTGTTACTAAAATAAATTAATGTATAAGCTTATTATCATTCAGTACATGTTTTTATTAATTTTTAATAACTTATTTTCATTGTTGTTTTTCTGTTTACCCTACGTCGTAGAGGACGGTCAAGTGTTCTCTTTACACGAGCTTGGTAAATCGTTTTGATACTGCCGTTATTCAGGGAATGCCCGTCACGTGACTCGAAATAATACGTCACACCTCTGCACTCCAAATAGCCATTATTTTTCACAGAATTATGGACTGTACCCATAATTCAATTATTTTATAAAATATCAATAATAAGTGTGATATGGTGGTCATATAGATGGTTCAGTAAAGTACTTTTAGGTACAAATCAAATCTATACACTGGTGGCACCCAAGTCAGCGCACCTAAGCATCTGTGTTATATTTTAAAGTTAAACTATTTCTTTAAAAATATTTGTTTCACCGCCACAGTACAATGGAACAATAAACGTGTAACAACTAAAGTTATTTTAATTTTAATGTTTTTTCAACTCGAGTAATAAGCGCATTTTTAGTGGGACCCCCCTGCATTTACTGGCCTGCATGACGGCACATAAGTCTGCGCAGCAAACATCAAAACAACCACTTCTGTCGCTAATGTTTACATAAAACAGCAACAAACAATGGATCCGACTTTTATACGTTCTAAATAACAAACACTTCCTGTTATAGTCTGTTTCAGAAACATTTAGATTGTGCAAATGAGATAAATATAAATGGTGTTCCATGCTCCTTAGTTTGGACAACACAAAATGACAATATAAAAAAAAGCCAATATAAAAAAAAGCCAATGTAAAAATATTTGATCATTATTCAACAAAAATTGTCTGTTATTAACTGTGTAAATGAGCACAAATAGTGTTCGTTAGACATATAGGACAATCAGTAATAATTTTGAAACAGACTATAGCTTATATAGTCTATGCTGTAAATGCAATCTTCAAAGTCTGTGTGCAGCCATTTTGCAATGTGTCACTCGGAGGGAAATTCAAAGTATGCTTGGATGTTTACGTCAACAGATAATATAAGACATTCATTTCATTTATGGATTCGTAAATTACAATAAGGTATGTATTGAAGCTTCTATGTAAACTTGTGCAAGTTAATATACAAGATTGATAATTACAGTGGTGACAGACATTGGTTGACAGGTGATAGAAAAACACGTTGATTGAGGCTGACAAAAGTATACTTTTAGTGCATTAATTCAGAGTTTTTTTTCAATAAAAGTGTTATCGACCAGTTTTATACATATATTCACAATCAAGATGTGTTGTTTTATCAACGGTTTTGTGAATTAAATTAACGTTGTTTGTTTGTTTACAGACATACCCCAACACTTGTTTCAAGACGTAATTAACATGCGCAGACTTTTGTGCCGCGCAGACTAAGGTGACATGAGTGTATATTGTCATATAATACCTTGTCAATAATTAGGTCAACCATCTGTGAGAGAGCGCATTTAATGGGAGTGAAGTTTACTATAGTTATATAAAGTAATACATCTAATTTCTCAGTCTTCTCCAAAACTACTTGACCAGTTCCAAGCAACTTGGGCTTGACGTTTCCGTGGCACATGGAGAAACAAATGATTGAATGTGGTCATTCAGACCCGCCATGGGCTGAAGGGGTAGGGTCCAAAAGAAAACTATTAAGCCGGTTTAAAACGGTCTTCTCTACTTCTAAGGGGCAGGACGTAGCTCAGTGGTACAGCGCTCACCTGATGCGTGATTGATCTAGGTTGGATCCCTGTCTGTGGGCCCATTGGGCTATTTCTCGTTCCAGCCAGTGCTCCACAACTGGTATAACAAAGGCTGTGGTATGTACTGTCCTGTCTGGGATGGTGCATATAAAAGATCCCTTGCTGCTAATTGAATTAGCCCATGAAGTGGCGAAAACGAGTTTCCACTCTCAATATCTGTGTGGGCCTTAACTATATCCAACACCATATAACCGTAAATAAAATGTGTTGACTGCATCTTTACATAAAACATTTTCCATCCTTCCTTCTCTACTTCAAAAATGCTATAACTGAATAATCTTAATTCATATAATGTTATGTAAATGTCTATATATGGTTTATCTGATTTATGAATGTCATTAATATAAGGTTTGTCCCTGAAAAGGGGGTGACATTTTTCTATAGTTATATACAGAGAAAAATATTTAAGTTGTTGTTTGATATCCCAGTGGTAAGCCTGATGTGCAGTCAATCTAAGGTCGATGGGCCCAATGGGCTATTTCTATCCATTAAAAAATAATAAAACCATTTAAAAAAAAATCTTCTCTACTTCAAGAAATGCTATAGCTGAATAGTCTTTGTATATTTAAAGATCAATATATACATGTATATGGTTTATCTGTGAATGCCATTAATGTCAGGTTCCCAAGGGGGAGAGTGAATTTTATTATATTGAAAAAAAATGCATTTAATTTCTTCAGATTAACATGTATTAGACCATTTCCAACTAAAATTGGTGGGAAGCTTCCTTGACCCACGGAGAAAGAAAATTTTGACACACAAACACTCCTCGGTGGTGGGGACGAAAAGGGGGAAAATTAAAAAATATATATCTTCTTCCATAAATGCCAAGCCTTGAGACATGGAAAAAATTAATTTGTGAATTTGGTCATTCTGATATCCCCCCTCCCCTAAGGGAAGGGCAGGGCTAAAAAAGGAAACAAATTAAGCCAATTTAAAAAAAAAAAAAAATCTTCTCTACTTCCAGAAATGCTATTATCAAATAGTCTTTATATATGTAATAGTCATTAGATGGTTTAATAATTGTTGTATAGATCTTGTTAAATACATTTCCTAAACCAGGAACATTTTCTAAATTTGATGGGAGGCTTCATTGACCCATGGAGAAACAAAATCATGACTTTAATCATTGTGAAACACCCCCATTCCCATCCCCTGGAAAATGGGTATCGTGCATTCTTTGAGTCTGGTAGATGAGGTCAACAATTTACTCAGGTGACCGTTTAGGCCCATGGACCTTTTGTTCTGTTTTGGCAGAATTCCTCAAATAATTATGCCTGCATTTGTCGATATTTACAAACATTCGTGAATCTTATAACAGCATTGACCGCAAACGAGCATATCAACAAACACATGATAAAACTATGTACCAATTGCCTTCAAAGCAGTTGCATGCAGTAATTTCAATGGTTGACCTATAAAAAAAAATTGACTTCGTAGTTTATCAACTTGTTTCAGCCAGTGCACCACGACTGGTACATCAAAGGCCATGGTATGTGCTGTCTTGTCTGGGATGGTGCATATAAAAGATCCCTTACTACTATTGGAAAAATGTAGTGGTTTTCCTCTAAGACTGTCAAAATTATCATATGTGCTCATTAATGTGTCATTAAAACAAACTGTGGTCATTAGTAGTTTATCAATGTAGGTATATTGGTATAAATTAATGGAGATACTGGTTATTTAAAAAGTGAAAGAATAAATCAGTGAAAATTTTCTTCAGTATTCAATACAAAATATGACAGATCACAACATTATGCTAAAGCTTGCAACCTATGACAACCCACAAAATATGCCTACTGGTCACCCTGTATAAAAATTATGGAGAACCTTTTTAAAAAAAAAATCTTGTTTATTATTTAGCAGAATGAAGAGTAACAGTTATACCAGTAGGGCATGTGTCTGCACAGTTTAGAATATAAAATCATAAATGTATGGGGAGGGATGCAAATCTGTGGAAAAGTGCTTGCCTTGGGTGCAATAGGTAGTAGAATTTATCTTCCTTGATGAACTCGGGCTTTTTCTGTCTTAAACTTACTTCGAAAGCTGCTGTATGTACTCACCTGTCTATGAGAAAGTGCAGATAAAAGATCCCTTGCTGCTGTTTTGTTGCCTATGTGGTGGCAGCAAGCTTCCACTCTTGATCAAATGTCAAAGTAAGCATGTAAGCATAAAACCTAATAGCTGTAGTTTAATTAAAATGTGCTGAGATGTCATTAAATTTTGTTTACTTTCCATTCCATAAAAGGATTGGAAAATTCGATATTTGCAAACAACTATGGTGGGATAAGTAAATTGGTTTTACAATTTTGTAAATATTGTCCTCTTTCAATTGTACTTCTATTAATATTTCAGCAATTATTTTGAATCCTGAACAAACAAAACAATGCATGCCTAAATACATTTTGTGGGGTGGGATTTACCTCAGTCGGTTGAGCGCTCACCTGAGGTGCTTGTGTCTCAGGATCAAACCACCTCCGTGGATCCATTCAACTTTCTTTCTTTTTTTCAACCAGTGCACCACAATTGGTCCAAGGCCATGGTGTGTGCTTTCCTGTGGGAAAGTGCATATAAAAGATCTCATGCTGCTAATGGAAAAATGTAGTGAGTTTCCTCTGATGACTACGAGTCAGAATTACCAAATGTTTGACATCCAATAGACAATGATTAATTAATCAATGTGCTCTAGTTGTGTCGTTAAACAAAACACACTTTTCTAAATGAAATTAATGTTTATTAGGTCAGAATTATTTTATTTTTTGGTCTTTGGATCTGTTCTGATTTATTGAAATTGTAGAAGAAATTATTGTTTTTGTCTCGTCCCTATGAAGTCAAAAGGCAACATATTAATACAGTGAAACCTCTCAAGATCGGACCATCTGTAAACTGGAATTCCCTCAAAACTGGACATTTTACAGAATCCCTTTTTAAAAACCAGGCCAGAACTTAACCTCTTAAAATCAGACATTTGTCTTGGTACCAAGGGTGTCCAGTTTAGAGGGATTTCACGGTCTTACTTTTCCATCAGTGAGGAATTGTCCATGGGGGTCAACTTTAGCTTTTAGTTCACTGTTAAAGTTTCAGACCTTGTCTTTTAAGGTACGCGATCATGCTCGTATAGTGCACATACTTTCAATCTGGCAAGTGTGAAAAATAGCGCACGTAAAATAATTTTGTATATTATAAATATTCCCACTATTTGTCTTATGTAGCTGATAGAAAGACCTGTTTAATAATACCAGAAAACAAGTGTCGTGCACGGTGGCATCCATGTAAGCTTTTAATATATGACTGGTACTTCTGTTTGCTAGACAAATCAGAAAACACTGGTTTAATAAACATCTTCGAAGACATATCAATCCGATTAAAACTCCTTTGCCTATTTAATTTATTATTTATTAGAAACCATCCACTTTTGTAAAGTCACAATGTCTGATATGGCTAACTCATTTATACTGTTTATATACATGTAGTTATGAAAAAAAAGAAAAGGAATTGAATTAAATAGTGGCTTCTGTAGCCAAATGAATTCATTATGGAAATCAGTCAAGTCGCTAAAATTGTCTCGATTAGTTCATAACTGTTAGCATACAAAGGTCCCGAAAATGGCAAGCGTATAACTTTTACTTTCTTTAAAAAATAATTGATGAAATTTAGACAGACAAATAAGCCTAGGTTTCATTTACCAAAAAAAGTCCTTGTTTTACGTCTATTATTTTTCATTTTTTATCTTTAAAAAAATAATCAAATAAAACTTCATTTAAATATTTGGATTTCAGCCAGGTGTTAATGAATGTGCATCTGTTATTTATATATGTATATATAACGGTATGTACAAACTATAATAACAGTAATCATAGCCAGGGTTTCTGCCAGAGGGTAAAACAGGTATGGTCCAATACCCAAATGTTTTGCAGATTTTATTTTTGATTTTTTTTTACAAAATTAATTACTCTTATCATTACTGTATAATTTTCTTAACCCTAAAACTAAACTTAACCCATTTTCTTTCTGGAAGAGGCCCCCCATACCCCCTGTTGACTGGTTGCATTCAATTCCATAGCGCCATACCCACAAATGTCTTTCTGGCAGAAACAGTGATGGCCAACTATTTAATTGTTATTTATTTCAATGTTTGTTAGACTGTCACAGACCATGTGACTGGAACATGATTTGATGTGCAGTATTCTGTGGCATATTGACCAATCAGAGCAATCGGGGTCAGGTTATTTTTACTCTTGGAACTCTGGATGCACACACACGCTGGTCTACTTGACAACTTGTTTCACATGATGGTGTCTAAAATTATTGTCTTTTTTTAGATTATCATTATTATGGCATCCCATGTTTAAAATAAGATTTTTTGTAATGACAGATTTTGTTAAGGTTTTTATATATTTTTATATATTTTTTATCAACAACATTGGGACCATTCTAGATCAATAACATAATGCTGTCTTGACATAATGTCAGAGCCGTTCGTAACTGGTAGTAGTAGGTAAAATGAGGTATTGTAAAATATTGAAGGAAGGAGACTGGTTGCATAATTGTTGAATTAAAAATGCCATGTGAATGTCGAACCGATAGTCAATTAAACTAATAATTGTAGGCCTATGTTTAATGGGTTATTTTTTACGTAATAATAATAATAATATGAGGGATCTAATTCAGTCGGTAGTGCATACCTGAGATGCTTGGATCATAGTTCTAATTGAACCATCACCTCAGAACCAGTGGGTTTTTCCCATCCCAACTATCCTAATCATGTCTGTCTGTACATAATGAAATTCAAGACACGTTGATTCATGCACATGTTTATCTGCACGTTCATCAAACCCATCTAACACTGAAGAAGTATCTATAATTGGGTGAATCAAATTATCTGAATAGTACATATTGTAATTAATAAATCAAATTGTCTGCATCAGTGTATGTCATAATTATATTTCTGTAGCACTACTACTGAAATGTTTTAATAACTCCATTCCTAAAAGGGAAAACAAGTCAGACTGCACTAATGAACCAAACAACATAAAATTACAAGAAAACATTATTGGTTTATATGTCTCTATATTTAAATGTACCAATTACTTCATAAATTAATACGTAGCCCAGTGGTAAAGTGCTCGCTTGATGTGCGGTCGGTTTGGGATCGATCCCCGTCAGTAGGCCCATAGGACTATTTCTCACTCCAGCCAGTGCACCACGACTG
The DNA here is from genome assembly GCF_016097555.1 of Gigantopelta aegis. NCBI lineage: Eukaryota > Metazoa > Mollusca > Gastropoda > Neomphalida > Peltospiridae > Gigantopelta > Gigantopelta aegis. The sequence continues at coordinate 45,548,915 of NC_054701.1, forward strand.
ATACATCAAAAGGCTGTGGTATGTGCTATCCTGTCTGTGGGATGGTGCATATAAAAGATCCCTTGCTGCTAATCGAAAAGAGTAGCCCATGAAGTGGCGACAGCAGGTTTCCTCCCTCAATATCTGTGTGGTCCGTAACCATATGTCTGACACCATATAACCGTAAATAAAATGTGTTGAGTGTGTCGTTAAATAAAACATTTTCCTTTCTTCATAAATTAATAATGCTTGATTTTTACTCGCCTTAGCATTTTGATGAGTAATTTTTTTCACTCGCCTAAGTATTTTGAGGTGTGCAAGTTTTCACTCACCATGGTTTTTCAAAAGCCAAGGACTGAAGTTTGCATTTAGCTCCATTTTTCACAAACTATAAGTCCTAGATCAATGAAACTGTTTATAGTTCATCACAATACATGTAAAGAAAACAAATATAACGAAATTTTTAATAGAGGTTTTTAAATAAATTGTTTTACTTTCTTCTTTTTTTTAAACATGCATTGAGATGAACATTTATTGATGCTACCATGTATCTTCGCCTGTTAGTCAATTTTGGTAATACGTAAAGATCCTAATTTTGAGCCCTGATAAAATAATTATTTTAATTTATTTCTTTTTTTTTTTGTAAGTTGACTCGTAAAAAAAAAACCAACCCCAGATATCAAAGCATTTATTTTCAGCTTTGCACATGGTATCCCATTTTCAAAAGATAATTGCACTGTGCATCTTGGTATTGTGCACAGACAACAATTTATTTATCAACAGGTAACTATGATATCTAGTGTAAAACTGAAAGTTCAACCACGTATATATCTGACATATTAACAATGTAAGGAGGATAACTGTTGTGGAAACTAAACTGGTTTTTGTAGCAAATGATATGCATTCCTGTTGCGACAGCAGGTTTCCTCCCTCAATATCTGTGTGGTCCTTAACCATATGTCTGAAACCATATAACCGTAAATAAAATGTGTTGAGTGCGTCGTTAAATAAAATATTTTTCTTCCTTCATAAATTAATAATGCTTGATTTTTACTTGCCATAGCATTTTGATGAGTGTAATTTTTCACTCGTCTTAAGTATTTTGAGGTGTGCAATTTTTCAAAAGCCAAGGACTGAAGTTTTGCATTTAGCTCCATTTTTCACAAACTATAAGTCCTAGATCAATGAAACTTTGTGTATAGTTGCACACGTGGATGTTCATCTCAATACATGTAAAGAAAAATATAATGAATTTTTTTTATAGAGGTTTTTAAATAAATTGTTTTACTTTTTGCAATTTTTTTTTGAACATGCATTGAGATGAACATTTATTGATACTACTGTGTATCTTTGCCTGTTAGTCAATTCGAGCCCTGATAAAATAATTATTTCAATTTACTTTTTTGTTTTTGTCAGTCGCCTCAAAAAAAAAAAACCCAGATGTCAAAGCATTTCTTATTTTCAGCTTCGCACATGGTATCTCATTTTCAATCAAGTCTCCTTGCATCAAAAGATAATCGCACTGTTCATCTTGGTATTGTGCACAGATAACAATTTATTTATCAACATATAACTACGATATCCAGTGTAAAACAAAAGTTCAACCACGTATATATATCTGACATATTAACGATGTAAAGAGGATAACTCTGTTGTGGAAACTAAGCGGGTTTTCGTACCAAATGATATACATCCCTGTTGCCTAGTAAACTTCATAGACCAATCTAAACAATTTTTTAATGAAAGCTGATTACTTATGAAGCTAATTATGGATGTGTCATTGTGTACATAGGTGCAAACGATTGTTTGCATAACAATTAATGCCAGTTACCCGATTTCAAAATAAACAAGGGCAATGTGTGGTTGATATTGTTTATTTTTCAGTATTAGTTATGGTTGTTATTTTAACTAAGTGAACTGCTGTCTTGGCTATTGAGGTTGCACGTTTTCCACCTGACATATTTGATAACCAAAACTGATTTCATGCCAATTTTTGTTTAATTTAATAACATATTTGAGTATAAACACAAGCATAATTCAACAATAAATCTGGCAAAATTACCCCCAAAACAGTAAACAAAAACAAAGTGTAAAAATTTACCATCTTATAAGTTGATCCCCTCACCAAGTTAAAACATAATATTTTGATGAAATTATTTTACTTATAGGCAAAGATATATATGGTACTGTCAGTAAATTTATGGTAGGCAAGATATTTAAGTCAACATTTTATTTTAAATCTCTGCTTTTAGAAACAACTAACAAAGGAGAGAAAAAATGCCTTAATTCGCATAAATCGGAATATGTGTTTCTGTACAAACTTTACCAGGAAAGCAGCAATATTACTTTTGAATGGAACTATACCTTAAGTTATAATCAGAACTTGTCATATTCAGTTAAGAGTTTGCCGATGATATCCCATTTGGGGCCAACCGAGATCAAATGACAATTTTAACCATGTTGTAACTGCATATTTTTTGTAAAACCATCTTAGTGTATTTGCCAACATGCTGTTTGGTTTGTATTGCCATAAATTGATTAGATGAATCTGATTTAGCCAAAGCTGGTTTAAGGATCAGCGGGGCCTGTAGCGCAAATAACAGTGAGGACCCCTTCCCAGGATACATGTATATATTTTGCAACCCCTTCGGGGAGAGGGGGAAAAATGACCTGAGGAAAATAAATGTACACATCACCGCAGGGCCCGTAGCATATGTTACTAGGTAAACTGGCTCTGGATTCAGCCAAACAGTTCCACATTCATCGGGGGAGGTAAGTTAATTTCAGAAAAAGACCCCGACCCACATCAAATATTTTCTTATTTTTTTACATAAGATGTTGGCATTCAGAGTTTACGCAACATTTACCATCAATTTCAAACAAAATAAATTAGACCACATTTGGTAACATGCGGTCTGCGGAGTAAATCCACTACAAACCATTATCAGCAAGATATTTTTTTTTATGCACTTTTCGCACAAACAGGACAGCACATACCATTGTCTGATACACTAGCTGTGGGTCAGTATTTAGCATCGGTTTCTTTGTGTATCAGTAATACTGTTTTATATCAGTAATACTGTTTTATATCAGTAATAATGTTTTATATCATGACTTGACTTGAGAATAATCAAACTAAAGGTCTGTATAATTTTAATATATACTGTTACAAATCACATTTAACTTTAATGGCACTTAGGAAATTAAAAATTGTGTTGCACCCGGTAGGGGACATATTTTGCTTTAGCAGTACTCAGGAATGCTTCTTTATTGACTGCTACTAGTGGTGCTAAAAGCTTAGTATAGTAGTAGGTAAGTAAATAAATAAATAACATCTATGAATTTCTTTGAGTGTCTATGTTGTCAGTAATGCGTGGTTGTTTCAAGACCTTGTTCTGCCATTGGCAAAATTCAAATTTTTAAGCACAGCTGGTCCATAAACTGTTCACACAACTGATTTATCCTATGTTTACACATAATATCCATGTCATAAACTCATTTGATACTGACTACTATTAAATGGGTTTTAGTGTCAATGGGTCATTTGTTTACAAGCTAACAATGCCTAAATATCAGACCGTAGCATTTTGATAACATTTAGTTGAAGTGTGTGACTTCAAATTACTTTTGTGTGATGATATCATATTACCGGTGGAGCCGATTTTAAAACTGATTTACTAAATTTATCAAATTAAAATGTTATTTTAGGAGTGTCATAGAATAAATTGAATTCGCTACTCAGGATTTTTAATATGTGAACAGTGTTCGAGATTAACGGTATCCTGATATCCCGGGGATACCAGAATTTAATTTTGGATACCAAACTTCAAGAACCCAGTATCCCACTGGGATACCATATAATACTAAATTCTCAGGTGGGATACCACATTTTGAAATGTTAGTATCCAACTGGGATACTGCTCAAAATTTTTAATCTCGAACACTGGTGAAATATTAATCTTGTCTAGTTGATCAATATTTGTCTTGGCAGAGCCCTAACAAATATCGATTAACATGGTTTCAGGGTTGGGGTTTTTTTTTAATAAGACTTTATGGAGAACAATGACAATGTACCATTCATAACTTGGCTTGTTGTAACCCCCGTTGGTGGGCCCATTGGGCTATTTCTCATTCCAGCTAGTGCACCACGACTGTTATATCAAAGGCCGTGGTATGTACTATCCTGTCTGTGGGATGGTGCATATAAAAGATCCCCATGCTGCTAATCGAAAAGAGTAGTCCATGAAGTGGCGACAATGGGTTTCCTCTCTCAGTATCTGTGTGATCCGTAACCATATGTCTGACGCAATATAACTGTAAATATAATGTGTTGAGTGTGTCGTTAAATAAAACATTTCCTTCCTTCCTTGTTGTAACCCCCTTGTAACTGAACAATTGCTAAATGAACTTGAATAAACTTATGTAAGTTTTGAGGTTTTAATAATAAAATTCAACTTGTATCTTAACTATATGAAAAGTCTTCCTAAAATTAAAAAAAATTTTTTGCTGATACCGTAAATAATATAGGTGGAAGGTGGAAATGTTTCCTCACCTATGTACAAAAGCTGCATATATTATGCAATGAAACATAACTTGGACCCCCAGTAACGGAGAAGTGAGTCAAGGGACACATAAAAGATTGTAAATTTTCTGGGAACTGTTCAGTATCATTAGTTTTATCTATTGAAACAAGGAAGCATTAATGTCTCCTGTGCTTATACTATTCAGGCAAGTTGGCCATTTCCGTAGGTGAACAAAATTCCAGGCAGTTCAGATGATCGGAATATTTTGGTAGTAGTGTGAAGTGCTCGCAATTTAACATTATGCATATTAAATTGCATGCGAGCAACCAAACTCCTGAATATGCTATAGTTCTGCTGTTCCAACAGCTTCATCATTATTCACCATCAAAAATATTGTGCTATTGTGTCGTTAAACCATTCAATCATTCATTCATTCATTTATTCATTCATGAAAAACATTGAAATTTTCTTTCCAATTTAAATTTCTTAAATTTCCAAACATTAACAGTAGTTTAGCACAGTTCATAATTCAAGCATAGAATACAGAGTGCCAGTTATTTTAAAGTTTAAAGCTTGCCGAACATTTCCCAAATATATATTGAAAGAGAATATGAGAATTTGAAAACGAGAGTACCCTAAATGGCTAAACTGTGTTGTGGGTCCAGATATGACTTCATGAAGATTACCAAGCCATTCACTGCTATAAAGAACAAATTTGTTCAGTATAAAATAAAGATTAAAAATAAAGATGTTTCAGTTGATGTTTCTTTTATTTCATTATTTGTTTTACTGAGTGTGTTAAATATAATTGTTTATGGAATGTTAAATTGCACATATAATTCACAATATTTACTACATGTACTTGAAAGGAAATATTGGTGTATGATGTACATATGTTGTGTTATATAATGTATTGATTCTGACTGTTGCATCTGTTGCTATACATGTTTTATATACCACAACTGTATATGTAATTCAGGGCTTTTAGATTATGGTAGCCCCACTCCCATGGCGATTGATATTCAGTGTTGGGCTAGTAAATAACTACTATTGCCATTCCCGACGGCTAGTGAAAGCAAAGTTGTCAAATGCTGCATTTAAGTCTGTTTTGTAAATATGAATATTATCAATGTGCTCTAGTGGCATCGTTAAATAAAACAAACTTTACTTTACTTTAAATATGAATATCCTACCCCTTCACCCCATCCCCCAATCTTAGTCCTCTTTAGGGCTTATTACTATTAGTAAAATCGTATGACTTAAAGTAGGGCTAGTGAATTTTAAAATCACTGATCCTATGGCTAGTGAATTTTATAAAAATTCTAGAAGCCCTGTGTAATTACATTTGTGTATTCAGTTTGAAGTCCACCAGACAACTGTGAGTGTTGGGAGATAAATTCATTTTGTCAGCAAGTCTCTTGGAAACCTACAGGTATCTCATACTGTTATAGTGCATATAACTTATAAGAATGCTTTTATTATTTTATTTCATTCACATTAAGCATGTTAACCTTATCTATGATCATATGATTTTAAAATGATCATCACTTGCATTGATGCCTAATGGATGTGAATGATTCAATTCAGTCAGTACAGCACTCACCTGAGGTGCTTGCATTATGGGATTGAATCACCTCGGTGAACTAATTTTCTGACTGGGTTTTCCCGCCATACCAACCCGTGCCCCACAAGTGGTTTATCACAGTCCATGATATGCAGTCCTGTTGCAGGCTTCCTCTAAGACTACATGTCAAAAGTAAACAAATATTTGACGTCCAATAGCTGATGGTTAATTTGTGCTCTAGTGGTTTCTTTAAACATAACACTTAACTTTTGATGACTAATGGTTGCTTAATAAACAGTTTGCTGAGGTGTCTGTAAATATTCCTTTCCATAAATAAAAATGTGGGTGGGTATTAGTTTACATGCAAGGCAGTTGGACCACTGTTACATTTTAACATGACAGATGTATGCCTATTGTTTGTAGTTTGTTAATGCCAAACCATTGTTACATAAGTCTACATACATATGCCATTGCACACCAAAATGTTAAGCTGGTGTCGAAACATTTTCTGTACCAGAGATTTGTTTCCAAATGCAGCTTTTATAGTGAATTAATAAAAACTTCTTGGCCCTTTAACATGATAAATGTTTTTAAGAAATACAAAAGTTGAAGGCGAAGTGGTACTAGTATTTTAATTTGTATAAAGTTTTTTTTATTTTACTGATAATATTGAAACAAGCAGGACCCGGTTGTTCAAAACAAAACAAGCGTCTAAACAAGAGTTAAATTTTACTACTAATTAAAAGATGTGTTGCTTGAATGATGATTAGCACTAATTCAGGGATAAAGCGGTTCAGACAAGTTAAATAACTGTGCATAAATGCCTAACCAGTAATTAAAAAGGATGAATTTCATTCCATTTGTATGCAGATTAGATGTGATGTTATTCCATTATACCAGTCCTGCTGAAACAGAATATCAGCATAAATTACTGTGGCATCCTAGTCCCACGCAAACTTGTTGATTGACATAGTTTAACCAGTTCAATGATTTTATGAATAATTAAAACATTAATTGTTAAAGGCCACTATGCCGTTTTTCAGCAGAGCTTTTCTAATACCAGTTTGCCTGCCATCGTCCATCAGATTTTCTTTTGACATCTATTTTCTATAATTTTTATTGGATTGTTCTGGAACCTTGTACAATGATACTCTGTGGCAGCCTCCACAAACTAATAAGAGAGATTTGGGAAAATTAGATTTTTAAATTTTTATTAAATTAAAAAAACATTAAATAGAAATTAAAAATTTGAAGAGTTTTGATTAAATAGTTCTGAAACAAGGAACAATGATTCTCATGGGCAGTCTTCACAAACTCGTAGATATTTGAACGTGTCCAAAAACAAAACCAAAAATTATTAGCAGTTTAAGATTGAAAAATTTTCAAAGTCTGAATGAATTATCATCTACTGGTGACAAAATCGAAAATTAAATAATGGAGGTCTTTAAACTGATAGGCCTCTTCTTTCTTTTTGTTTGTGATGTTATGAGTTAAATGCACTTAACTACATGTACATACTTGGGTGACAGTCAAAAGAGAATCAGGGCACATTAATATACAGGGTATCACCAGCTTGACGACCAAGGTATTTCTAAAATAAGGACAACTTTCCATTAAAGGGACATGCCCTAGTTGTTAACCATTACGCCGTTGTTTTTCGCTATTAAACCCATTTACTCACAAATAAAATTTCACTTTACTTACATTTTATTATTTAGAATATACATTTCCATTCACCTGAAGTGTTTTTTGGTAATCCTGGTAATCCTGATGTTTGTAATACCACAGAATGCATTTTTCATATTTCTTAAAAATGCACACGTCTGAGGAAAAAACATTGAGCAGACAAGGTCTAATCTATTTTTAGAGGGGATCTTCCCGTTTCAACGTCAGACGTTGGTATACGACATGACCGTTATCATTTTGGTTCGGTTTGCTTTCTCGTGCACGGTTCGCGCAATCAACATCCGATTTGTTGTCGTTTGCTTATCGTTCATTTGTGAGGTTTTTCTAAAGTTCTTGAACATTTTCATTAACAATAAAGTTCAGACAAGTAAGTATCTCCATACAAAACGTTACAAACCCTTAAAACCAATAAGTCTTACGATATCTGGAGAGGACAGAACAGTTGGAACAAGCCCAGAAGAGGTGAAAGGAACGCACCCCAAGTCTTGTGTGCACTCTGGGAAATTTGTCGTGACATAGGCATTTCTGTGCTTCGAGCGACATCTACCGGTGACATCAGAATACCAACTTTCAAAATTATTTCAAGTAATTGGGTCACGGGGATTCCCATGGTATTTATCGATATAAAACCTGCTTTTTCACTCTTATTTTATAAAAATGTAATCTAAGTGTGTTACTGTTTTGTAGATTCTGTGCTTGATTACCCTTGGAAATTTGCTTTTCCATTTCTGCTTTATAGTTGGAATATGTAAAGTTACTACCGTCATTTGAATTCTAATATCCGTTCTGCTCCACAACTGGTGTAACAAAGGCCATTGTATGTACTGTCCTGTGTGGGATAATGCATATAAAAGATCCCCTGCTACTAATCAATAAAAAAGAATAGCACACCGAGTGGTGGCGGCATGTTTCCTCTAATTATTTCTGTGGTCCTAAAACATATGTCCGATGCCATATAAACATAATTACAATATTGACTGCATTGGTAAATAAAACACTTCCTTTTTTTACTAACAGAAACATGCGAGTGATGGGATGTAGCATTTTAGATAACTTCACCCCTATCAAAATAAGTGTGTGTTCCACATTGATCAGACAGCAGCATTTTGGAATGTTAATTTTTCTTTTTCATAAATGTAGAGAAACTGTTCTAGTTTAAAATATGCCAGCCTATAAAAACAACTATGAGCTGTCAAATATAACATTAAAAAAAAATAGTATGGTAAGATTTGTTATATTTGTGTTCAAAATCAAAACCGTTCCACAATATCCTGTCATTGATCTTAAAAGGATGATTACACCCACCCCCACCCCCCACTATTTTCAGCCTTGTTGGTTTCTCTGTCTCAGAAGTTAGTATTTTTACATAACATCTACAATTGTGGGACATTATTTACTTTGTATTGATTAACAAACTAAATTTAACCCAGAGTTAGTGAAAACTAACCCTAGAAAGAGTTTGATAACCCAGTGTTTAAAGTGTGTTTCAGCAACAGGTTTTTTGGTTTTTATAATTAACCAATGATTAGCCAGCTCTGGTTTAAGTTAACACAAGATTCAGACAACAGTGGTCTTTGGGAGTGAAAACCAACAAATAAAATTGGAGTGGCCTTATTTAGTATGTATCGAATCTGATGGAGTTTAAAACTGTTTTCCAGGAATTTGGTGAGATTGTTTTATGTGGCTACATTCCAAATACTGTCTGGTGGCGATATATGCAGTCTACACATTTTTTCTTTATTTTTAAAAATTTTACATTATTATTATTATTTCTTTTTTATTATTCACTTCATTTAACTGGTGGATAGAAGCTTACGGCATTTATTTATGCAATTATTTTTGTGCAGCAAAACATGACAGTGTAATCAATATTTTATTCGAGTGGTGCTCTTTATAACGGCCAGACAGTGCTAGGATGGGATAGCTATTTCTGAAGTGTGGAACATGCTGCCAAACAGCAGACATGAAAATAATTTATTTGTGGATTGTATGTGGTAGCAACAGGTACATGCACATGTAGAAATAAATGCAGGCAGGTCGATGTACTCTTGCAAAAATCTTAATGTAAATATGTCCTATTGTCTGAAATACATGTATCTGAAATAGAATAAACTGTAAACTGTATACGCAATTTTAATTCCAGTCGGCCATTACCTGATATATAAATGACATAAGAATATGTGACACGGTGTCTTTTTGAATAGAAATGACGTCAAACTCTAATAACGTCGTTTTGGATATCCTTACATACAAATAAACTTATGCTTAACTTTTTTGTTTTCTGAACGATAAGCAACTTTCAATGTAAAGTTTCCATTGAAATGGGGTTTTTACTTGATGACTATGAATGCATACGTCAAATATGGATTGTCACCCTAAAACATTTACTTAAATAACTGACTCGTAACCGAGGAAATAAAAATCATAATTTGTCACTGAGAATTATTAGACAGTATATCATACTTACACAATGAAATGTTGTTAAACTACTTCCATCACAAGAAAAATTAATAATGTAAATTTCCATTTTGAACAGCTACACTACACATAAATTTCCATTTTTAACTCTGGCAAGGTATACAGTAATTGGAATGTTACAATCTTTCCTCTTTTTTATTTTAAAACCCCACAGTCCAAACACCACCACCACCACCACCACCCCCACCACCATTCCCCCTACCCCCATTCCCCCTACCCCCCTACTACTTGGTGATTTTATATATTGTGTAGGCTATATAATGATGGCGAATGCAGTCTATGGTCTGGCATGCCAGCGATGCAGCCACCTCCCTCACATGGATCAAATTCATTGCGTCTGATAGGCATACTAGTGCACCACTGCTCACCACCTCCTGTGCTGTGCCCACACTATTCCTCTATTTGGGTTGGGTCAGAGGTTACTGGGTAAGATGGGAGTTGAAAGGGCTGATCAGCTGATTGCATGGTTGGTAACTGCAGTAGCTTCCAGACAGGTTGACCTTAAGGTAGGTCACACCAGCCTAGTTGACCAGACTGGATTAGCCAGAGGCAAACACTATGGAGCTGAACTTAGGAGAAGACGGTGTCTCCAGCATTGTGCCAGACACCGTGAGATTTCACAGGCATATAGCACTAGATCAATACTCAGACAATTTTTCTAATCGGATGATCTATCAGATTTAGGTAACGTACGTTTGAAATAGATCTCTTTTCGCAGAGCGTTGTTTTTGTGCATTTTTGTATGTTCATTATGTAATTAGTGTGATCAATTTGCTTTTGTGATTTCATATTCTGTTGGTAAGACAGTTTCTCATGGATTGGTCTATTAAGGTAATCAGTGGTGGGTATGTTCCATCACCCATATACTATATATGCATTACATGTTTTAATATTTGTATTTTTGTTTTTTATTTTATAAATAGATGCTTTGTTGAAATATATGTATATATATTTTTGAAGAGTTTATTTATAAAACATGATATACACCAATTTTCAATTTTATAATTTAAAACTAGTAATAACAAATAAATAAAATTTAGTTTAGCATACTGTTATTTAATGGGTATCATGGAAGCTGATATTTCCCATACCTATTTGTGTATCCCAACTAATACCCTATTTAAAAAAAAATTCTAAGTGCTTATTCTAAGGTCAGGAGTTGAAAATGGCAATGGAATGTTCTGTGGGATGAGAGGGCGGGATGTAGCCCAGTGGTACAGCGGTCGGTGTGGGATCGATCCCCGTCGGTGGGCTCATTGAGCTATTTTTTGTTCCAGCCAGTGCACCACGATTGGTATATCAAAGGCTGTGGTATGTACTACCCTGTCTTTCTCACAATCAAATGTCAATGTAGCCATATATTAGACACTAAATAACCATAGTTTATAATACACTGGGGTGTTATTTAATGTTCCTCACTAACATTTGAGACAGTGTCGCAATTACCAAAATTAATGGTGAAAGGTATATTGTCACAGATTTAAATATCTTATTCCTCTAAAAATTGATTATAAATTAAAATTACATTCACACCTTACTATTGTATCACCCAAAATTATTTAATTTAATGCCAATGGAGGGAAATCCATGTCTGTCTTTTTTTCATTTAACTTATAACTTATGTTTGTGCTTATATCCAATTACAGTTCAAGCACACTGTCCTGAGCACATACCTCAGCTATCTGGGATGTCTGTCCAGGACAGTGGGTTACTTTTTAATGGTTAGTGAGAGAGAAGACGGTGTAATGGTCTTATACCTACCCATTGAGTCCTTAAAACTTTTTTTGGGTGGGAGTCGCTACCGGGCTGTGAATCCTGTACCTACCAGCCTTATGTCCGATGGCTTACCAGTAACGACGACACTAAGGTCGGAATCCATGTCAACCCTCCTGGTAATGTTTGTTTTTGAACCTTGGAACTTTAGTTAGCAGACCGTTCCCACAGACACGAGTGATGACGTCTTAAAACCTTTAGGTACATTTTAAAAACGTAAAATTTCCAAGCCATAAGGAATATTAATATATGTAATTGCATATGGCACTATATAGCATATTTGGCATCATAATGAATTTGACAGGTTGGAAAATCTTAATGGTCACATAATTCAAAATACAGTAAGTCACACATCTTTGTTGCAAATAAAGTAAGTTTTTTTAATGAATTATGGACCATCACCATAATTCAGTTATTTTACAAAATATCCTTAATAAGTGGCATACAGTGGTTATTTCTGTAGATGGTTGAATAAAGTGTTTTGCTGGTTTTATGTCAGGTATGGATCTGCTTTATTGTTTTTCAACACAGAAACACCCCAGTTATCTTGTATAAAACATGAAATTACGGTGAGTATAAAATAGTCCGAGAGCAAAACCCAACCAGAAATGCATGTATTTATAAATGTGAAGTCTGTTAAACACATCATTTTAAGTTGATGTAATACATTTGCTTACCAGTGTGATGGTGACAACAGCTAAAAGTCTTGACATTTTATCATTAAGAATGAATTGAAATGAGAAGGTCGATTACCATCTTTGAAGTGTTTGTAACTTGTAAATGTGAGATTTACAGAACTGTTACACAAGCGTAGTTTGGGGTCCATGTCCTTTGTACAAAATGCATGTATCAGATGGTGATGGTGATTATAAAACAATACTAAAAGCATCAGGTATGGGATCTTAATAGTGAAACATTTAAAAACAATAGTGTGTTAATAGTGCACCGTTTGGAAAAAACAAACACCACGTAAAAATAGTTCGGTTGAAAGCAAATCTTTTGAAGGAACAATAAACTTGTTCTTTACAAAGCTGACTTTACAAATGTGATTTTCGACTGTTTAATGATACCAAGTGAAATAAAAAATTTAACTTGTTGAATGGGTCATATTTTTGGTTTTACTGTAGATTTTTTTTTAAAGATAAAAATGCATTGTGAAATTAATGCACCTGTTGCCATCTTGTGTTAATTTCTCTCACCCTATTATTTCTTGTTTTACAGTAAGTTTATTCTGTACATGTTTATTTTCATAGTGTACATCAGCTGTCGACAAGATTTTATTGTACTGGGAGTGTCCCTGAATAAGGGAGGAATGTGGTCAAGTAGTAGAGTGCTCAATTGAGATGAGGCTGGGTTATAAGATTGTATGATGCACAATATTTCACGTGAGCCATCGTTCTATACAGCTTAGAATACATTTGAAATATTAATGTAGTATAGAACTGTTGTACAACTACTGCAAGTGTGTTAGGATTAGGTAATTATCAGGTTTCACAAATATAATTGACATAACCAAAAAATCTTGTGTACATGTAGATAAAAATCATGTGAACTATATCCAATTACTGATGGCAGTGGGGGATCCAGTGGCATTTTGTTATTTTTTTCACGGCTGCTTACCAAAAGGCTGTGGTATGTGCTGTTCTAGCATGCATATAAAGAAGGCCATAATGCTATTTCATAAGAGTACTGTCTCCAGACCAAATGTCACATTAACGGTATGATAGATACCAAATACAGTTAGAAATGTGATGTGGTGTCTTTATGCGAGTATTTCTTTCCTTTCCACCGGTTTTCTGTGATCTACTTATTTTTCACATATCTTAGCATATTTCTTACATTTCTAAATAACCACTTTGTTTCGTCTTATTTCTTTTAGGATAAAATGTACTTTAAAAAAAAAAAATTCAACAATTTTATATTTCCTTTTGTAAGTCCCCCCCCCCCCCCCCTCTCCACCATAACCCTATTCAATAAGGCTCTATGCAGACGAGTTCATGTGGTACTCTATATATTTGAGGAAAAAACTGCGCAAGAAAAGGCATTTTATCTGAAAGGAGAAGCTTACAGGCTATGATAATAGTTTGCTAACTGACCATCATTTTAGTACATAGCAGTAGATGTTAATTAGCTTCTTAACAGTATAGCATTTTTGTTCTAATATTTAAATTTTTTATTGTTTGCTATTTTCAATATTTGACAAATGTTTTTGAGAAGGCATTAGCCTTAACAGAAGCTTTGGCTAGTGTTCTCTGCATTATATAGTAATAAACTTGATAATTTCCACTAGCCCATACTAAAACTCCACTAGCCCATACTAAAACTCCACTAGCTAGGACTGGGGGCTACTGGATTTGTTCAACTTAGTTATTTTGCAAATTCACTATACCTAATAAACTGATTTTGTATTAATTATTTTCAACCAGTGCCCCAGGACTTGTATACATCTATCAAAGGCTGTGGTACATTGTATATGCTGTCCTGACTGAGAAAGTGCTTTCCTTTCTGCTAATGAGAAAAATGCAGAGGGTTTTCTCTGAAAACATTATTTTTCTATTAATTCAACAAGAGTATAAACTGAAATAATGCTGTTCTCTTTCTTAGATTCAACTATACATGTGCTCAATGTGTTTTTTCCTGTTCATTTTTGCATGGACTGAAAAAGAATCTAGAATCGTGGATCATGGTTGAACTATCAACAAGAAATTTGTTACAAAATGAGTCCTCTCTAGTGGTGGTGTAGTTTAAACAACAAACCAAACTTTTAATGCCAAATATCAATGTTTTATGTTTATTCAAGTTTAAATATACAATGTATATATATTAATCCAGCATTTAAACAAATGTTTTTTTGTACCTTGCATGCTGATTACATATGGAAATATGACAGAATTCACATAATAATACTTTACATTAAGAAAACAAAAATTACTGCCAAATTAATTTGATAATAGAATTGCTTTATGACTGAAAGATCCAATCTGATCTCGTGTCTGGCGGTGTTTGCTATCAAGATGTTTAAAACATGTTAACTAAGAGACCAATTCTTCTCATTTAAGCAGAGTATGCAGTATAATCGATGAAGGTGGTTGATCATGTCCTGTCTGGGGCATGGTCACACAATTTGACATTTTAAAATAGACTGTCTCGCCATTTTCAATAAGATGTCTCATAGGATCTTTCGACTTCGTGAAAAATATTGATTCAGACGAGATATTGGCAAATATGCATTTCTGGCAGGGCATGTATGGACATCTGTGTAATGTTGCCAACTTCGAGCCAAATTATTCTTTAGCGGCAAGAGTAGCTGATGCTTGTTGGATGATTTGTAGCTAGTACTGTTAAGTGATTTGTAGCAAATGACCAGACTACTGCCAAAATGGTATACACAAATCAACTGCTTGATCCTGGGGGATGTTTGCAAAAGGTACAA
This sequence comes from Gigantopelta aegis, assembly GCF_016097555.1. NCBI lineage: Eukaryota > Metazoa > Mollusca > Gastropoda > Neomphalida > Peltospiridae > Gigantopelta > Gigantopelta aegis. The sequence goes on from NC_054701.1 coordinate 45,564,351, forward strand.
TGATTATTGATCATCTGTTAGCAGAAATCTTTGTACACTCGACAGACATTAAGCTGAATGCTGTGTTTTTTTGGTGTTTTTTTACTTCGTGAATCTCTGAATGTTAGGTACGAGTGAGTGGGTGGACAATGTCTGGAAACTGACCCAAAGATTATGCAGTCATTCGCATAACGTGTAATGTATTTGGCTTAACTTAATTTTTGTTTCTTGGCTGGGAAATTGGGAAACAAATTATTTTTTTAAATTTGAATAGCAACAATTGGTGCTCAATTGAAAATAGTATTTAAAATTTTAGAATTATGTAGCAATCTTAGAAATTTGCTTAGCGAATTGACACGCGATATTGAACAAAATGTTCCCTGGGAAATGTCAAGAAGTGTGTTTAATAAACCATCCTCCACCCCATTCACCCATTTGTAGTGTGTCTAACATGAAAAAGATTACGCTTAATAGCATAAAAATATTAAATGAAATCCTCTGCTTTGACATATGATTTTCTTAATTCGGAGTCAGCAGTCTTTTATGTCCATTTCACAGAAACATGATAGCACATACTACAACTGTCAATATACCAGTAGTGAAGCTGTAGATGGAATGAAAAAAAGTATGGCATGTGGTTGGGTTTCATAGGGTTTTTTTTAATGAAAATCTAGGAATCCTATTCCTGTCTATTACAATAATAAATGTTAAACAGTTTGTCTAAATAAATTTTCTTAAATTGGACCTAAACTCTGAATTAGTCACTTAGCACATTAAAACAATTCAAGAATTCTAGTGGATTCTTGTAGAATAAAGGTGTGGGAATTCAAATTTAGTTTGAGAGAAGTTGAAGGAAAATGAAGCGTGGGGCTGATAATTTGTATCACAGTTGGAAGCTATGTCACTGAGCAACATACAACTTCATTTATTTCAAAGGTGCATTCTGTGAACACTTTGTATCAGTGTGCCCTTGGCCCAACCGGTGCTCCACATTTGATATATCAAATGCTGTGGTAGGTGCTGTCTTGTTTGTGAGAAGTGCTTATAAAAAATCCCTTGTGGTTAATGAAAAATGAAAAAAAATTGGCTTTTCTCTGAAAACATGTCAAAATTACAAAGATTTTCTCTACATCCAATAGCCTATTATTAAATAATTTAATGTTGTCTAGTAAATAAAACTTCAATAGTGTACCCTTTGAGGCAAGGAAAGTCCCTTCCATTTTGAAAGTTAAGTAACTGAAAGTCAAGGTGACTGGATCATTTCAAAATAACTGTTTTTACATTTATATTTATAACTTAGGTTGAATTCCAGGCATTGATTTTATGTGCATACACACACATTCACTGTTAAGTTCCCAGGTCATTCATAACTTGGATTATAAATTATTTATGTGAGATTCATTCACATGCCATGCCAGGTTTCTGTTCACTTTTCAGTGACCGGTTTTGTTATGTCAAACTGCAATAGATGTACTGTTGCAGTTATGCCTTAACAATGAAATATAATAGAAATAGATCATGTGTAAATATATGTCTACATGAACTCCATAGTATATTATTATGTCATTCATTTTATCATTAATTATTATACTTGAGCTTGGTGTGCGGTGCAATTAGTCTGTCAGCATAAACACACCCAACTGATACTGCTAACTGGGGGAAATGGTAAATAGCACTTAATAACTTGACACACTAATGAACAAAATGGTGAAGTCTTGTGGAGACGTGGGATTTCACTCTGGTCGTGTGTCTTCCCTAATGTGTGATTAGTCATAGCATTGGTCTTATCAGTAGACCCATTGACATATTTCTCCCTGTTTTAACAAGTGGTCTATGACTAGTGCGTGAAAGGCTGCGGTGGCAGTGTATGGCCATGATAAATATGTATGTGTGATACCATCTGTGAGAATTATATTTATTGGACCGAGACAACAGATTCATCTTGCACAAATATATTGCCCTTTTCCTGTCCCAGCCAGTTCCACCAGACTTGTTTATCAAAAGGCTGTGGTATCTACTGTCCTGTCTGAGGGAAAGTGCATATAAAAGATCGCTCACTGCTAATGGAATATGGTAATTGGGTTCTTCTGAAGACTTATATTAAGTGTTTGACATCCAGTAGCTAATGATTAATTAATCATGTGATCTAGTGGAGTCTCTAGTTTCATGCCGTTGTGACTTGCTGGAATCTGTTTTATATGGACATAAAACTTGTTACACTGTAACATTGTGTAAGTTCTATTTTCTTAGTTTGTTTCTGTAATTTATTTATTGCCTTACATTGAAACTGAAACTACATGTACACAATTAACCAGTAATATGCATGACGTTCTGTACCATGGCATGATTGATTTGCTTTATTAGGTATTCAAATAAATGTGTACCAGCTATAGTAACCTAAAACTAAAATTATTTATTTAGAATGATTATTTATTTGATTCCAAAAACTGTCATTATGATATTATAATTTTTTTTAACCATCTGCATGATGCCCTAAAATTGTTGCTGAGGGATATATATATATATATATATATATATATATATATATATATATATATATAAATATATATATATATACAAATATATATTTTTTATTTTTATTCTGGGCTTTTTCCTAGGCTACATATACATGTACATTAATTGATAGCATTTATAATTAACTAAGACGGTACTTAGTTTATAGTGCATGGGTTTTTTTGTTTGGAAATGTTTGTAGTTTCTGTCATTTTTGTTAGGAAAGCCCAATCCTGAAAAAGACGGCTTATTTTAACAGTCTCTGCAAACCTGCATTTTATGCTAAAATATAACGGTAAACCTACATGTTCGTCGACTCTATTTCAAGATTGTCTGTTCAAGATTGTCTGTTTCTATGCTGGCAAATTGCCTGCAAGACATACTGACTTTACTGCAGTAATTAAATCTATACAACTTGTCTATCTATCGGACTGAAAGATGTTAAAAATTGATCACTTAAAAAAAATAGATGTAGTTTCTTGAAGCTAAGGACCGATTGATTTCTAGCAAATCAGTGCAGTGATATGAAACATGCTGTCAGAATGTGCATATTTCCTCTCTGCCGCATTGCTAAATATACATTGGATTAGTGTCAAGAATCTGCTGCTGTTATGTTGAGTGGAATGTCCCAAGTGCAGGTCTGTGGTTAGTGAATATATGTGATGTATGATAATGTATATGAATTCCATTCTGCACTAAACATTAAAACACCTGAACTATGTGAACAGCTTGCATGCCTATCCAATACATGAAAGTTAATTACAAAACAGGCAGTGACCTTAGAGCTCCAATGTCAGGAATATTTTTAATACTGAGAGATCGATTGTACATTTAAGGCGGTTCCAGAATTAAATGTGGGGGTGGGGATGGATAGGACAGTTATGTACACATGGTGGTAAAGCACTTGCTTAAAATGCAGTCTTGTCTAGGTGTAACAAAGGACAACTTGTCTAGGATGGTGTATATCAAAGACCCCTTACTGCTAATCAAAAAGAGTAGCCCATTGTTTGGCAGAAGCTGGTTTCCTTTTTCATCTGTGTGGTTCTTAATCATAACCACTGACATAACTGTAAATATATATGTTGAGTGTGTTGTTAAGTAATAGCTTTCATCCTTCCATTGCCTTTAGTGGATAGGTTTTACATTTGATTCAACAGTAGTTCATATTATTTTAGGTATAGTTTTGTGACGGTTTAATTGTTACAGCTTGTTACACTTTCACTAGGATTTAACCGTAAATATTTTGTATCTAAACTTTAAAATTACATTGTTTGTCAATGGTTCTTTCATAAAGGTAACTTTGACAACCATTCTTTGTGTTACGATGTTTGTGAACTTAATTTTTATATCGATATGAATCGTTCATATTAATTTATTGGACACCCAATAGTCAAAAGTATATTTCAAGCTATATAGTATTCATTCATTTATTTGAACACCCAGAGCAAGAGCAAAATTCTTAGGAACTTGAATGATTCTCTAATTCTGAAACCTTCTAATGGATGGCTTTAATATATGAGTGTTCACCAGTTGAGTGTCCTACATATACCCGCAGTCCTGTAAATGTGTCCCCGGGGTATGATCATGGTCATTTGGAAGATAGTTAAATATTGTTACAATAGCTTTAAAATCATGATTCTGAAATTTTAAAAGAATGCCTTTTGAACTTCATATGAAATTCATCAAGAGATAAAGTAATGGTTAAAAAAAACCTGAAGTGCTTGGATCGAAGGATCGAATCCCCTTGGTGAACCTGTTCTCTGATTGGCTAGTGCCTTATAACTGGTATATTAAAGACTGGTATGTACCAGGTACCATCCTGTCTGTGGGGAAATGTATATAAAAGATCCCACTAACCAAATGTTATACATAATTAATACATCTGTGCTCTATAAGTTATGAAATATGCTTTGGTCTTGTATTACTGTTATTCTTGCTTCTCAAAACCACTGCATCGACTATATTAAATAATTAAATTTAATTTGCAGGTATGTTGAAGAACATGTTCAGAAAACTGGTGTAGCCATCGAAACTCAAGGTTTCACATTTGTAACCAGTGGAAGGAAGCGTGAATCTCTCACGGTATGTATGTTACTTCTATTGTCATTTTGTAATATAAGGTTTTGAAACAGGAATAGCTTTCATGTATATTACATGGGGCATTCTGCTGGCTGGTGACAAAAATCCGAACAATTCAATCTTTATATTTGTTTTATGTATTCTACCAGTATGCTTCAAATATTTAAAGGTGCAGACCCTAGTTTCAACCCGTAAACATGGACACTAAGTTTGGTTAAGTTACAAACTTGTAACACATTTGTATAACGTTAGTGTGAAACGAGTCTGACGGTGAAACAGTGAAGTATCGTTAAACATAGACTAAAACTCGACTCCATAACTGTTATTTCTCAGACGTGTGTTTTTAAAAATATGAAAAAAGCATTTTTATGGTATAAGAAACACCAGGATGACCAGAAACACTTCAGATTTACGGAAATTGATAATATAAACAAAATATAAAAAAATTTGATTTCAGTGATCATAAACGGCTCTAATAGTGAAAAATATTCCCTAATTTTTAAAAGGTTAACTTTATAATAAAGTATTATTGAAAGCAGACGACATTTTTTTCTTTTGTCAAGTAGTAGTCAAATATCAAGAGATGTCATTTTGAGATGTTTTTATTTTCCAAACAAAGGCTATTTAATTTGATTAAAATTATAAAAAATCCTGTGTTAATATACCTTGTTGTTTTTTTAGATGAAGTTTAATAAATGACTACGAGTTAATTCCCTTGAATAGAGATGTGATTTGTGATTTTTTCCCTTGTCTGCTGTGTAATGTATTACTAAAAATGATCCAGTATGATGACACACATGCATAATAAGTCATCCTTGTTTTTTAATTGTTTGGAACATTAGCATATATATGTATTTTGTAAGACGATTTGTAGCACTTACATGAAAGCAAAAGTTGAAATAAGACTATTCGTTATTGGAAATGCAAAGTGTACAGTGAAATTGAGTCATAGTAAACAATTTCATTATAAAGTTGACCTTTAAGAATTTACTGCTTTTGTTATGTTATATTATTGGTTCAAAAATTATATATCCGTATTCGCCATAAGCAAAATTCAGGTGAGTTGTGTAATATTACTCTCCTGAAATTGGATGCTAGGTGAGCATTCAGATGAAGTTTCAAATAAAATGTATTAAAAATCTTGACTGCAAGGCTGTCAGTTTATCATGCTTCTAAAACTTTGCAATCAATTGTGGAGGGGAGCGGGAATTATCACTTGCTTTTCCTAGCGAAGACTGGTATATGGAACTGTTATGTGGGCCATTACTTAAAGGTAGGGTCAACTTCGACAAGAGCCTTATGTGTTGGAAAGATGCATACCCGGACCACCAACACATACTGACACTTTAGCAAATGAAAAACGCGTAATTTTAGAGTTAATAAAAAACCATGATTATTCCTGCTAACTGGTGGCAGCCATTTTGTTTCGTTTGTGTAACGTCCGGTGGGATAGCTTGGGGTGAAGTGACATCAGCTCCTGACCATCTCCTGTATGTACAGTGTAAACAAAAGCAGTAATTTTCGACACGGCTCTTCTCTTTGATCAACCTGACTTTTAAAACAGCATAAATGACGTAATAATATAATAAACTATTTAACTAAATATATTTCAAGTTGCATTAACGGAACAAAATGGGGTTATAGTGTTTTTCTCTGTTTAATAATCCAAAGGAAAAATGTACACTATTACGCCTATTGATATGCTACGTTGGAGCAAAAACGACAACCCACGATACTCAAGTGATAATTTTCTTTTCTTTGGGACTACGTAATTGGTCAGTTCTGTGCTTTTAGATAGAAAAGTCGACTTAATCAATAGTTTTACATAACTATTTACAGTAATAAACCATGTCCATTACAATTTTAGGGGCGACAGGTAATATTCCACAATACCGGTATGTATTTTTGTGTCTAGACAGCGTCAATTAATTGGCTCGTCTGGTTACCAATCAAATACACACCTGCCAATCAGGAATCAAAGGTAGAACCAACTAACAGCATAGACCAATTAACTAAGAAAACACTCCGTGTATCATTTCAGTACGTAGGTTAATGCATGGGCAAAACATTGTTAATTGTTTCGACTTGTTGTGTAGCCACTTTGACAATGGTATTTTATTTTGTATTGAAAAATAATATATATAGTGCTGGATATACTTACTGTTGGCTTACTGGGATGTGTATTATTACAGAACATTGCAATGTATGACTATTTATCATCCCGCAAAAACCAGGTAGATTGTGTTTCTCTAGTTCTAAGGCTCATTCCTGATGTGACGCGTTAAGTATTACGTAACCACCAGCTCGCCAGAGGGCGTACTCACTGAGATGGTACAAAATGGCTGCGCCCGTTATATATAATAGTCGTCACATTTAACCGTTTTATTAATTAACTATACGATTATACGTGTTGATATTAAGCAATAATGTGCATTATATATCTTTGAATATGCATATCAGGCCAAATGCCTTAATTGTCCTCTCCTTTAAGAGACAAAGGTGACTGATGTTAAAAATGTTAAATTTGTTTCTATGCTTTTAGTCTGAATTTTTTAATGCATCAAACTAAACTTGAACGATAATTTGTGCAGTAGGAATGTATGGGATTGCTTGCCAAGAGGGGTGGGATTTAGGTCAGTCGGTTGAGTGTTTGCTTGAGGTGCTTGTGTCGCAGGATCGAACCACCTCGGTGGATCCATTCAGCTGTTTGGGTTTTTTCTCGTTCCAACCAGTGCACCACAACTGGACAAAAGCTGTGGTATATGCTTTCCTGTCTATGGGAACGTGCATATAAAAGATCCCTTGCCGCATTAGAAAAAAAAATGTAGTGGGTTTCCTCTAATGACTACGAGTCAAAATTACCAAATGTTTGACATCCAATAGCCGATGTTTAATTAATCAATGCTGTTAAACAAAACAAACAAACTTTTGCTTGCCAACAATCTTTGCGCTAAGATCACCTTAAGTGCATACGGTAGTTATAAATAATCTTCACGCTAAGATCACTATGTAAAAAATTAACAAATATTCAGTCCATTAAAAATGAAACTTCCACCAGTGAACAATTATCAGTGTGCAAAGTTTCCTCTCTCAGACTATATCTCAGAATAACCAAATGTTTGACATCCAATAGCCGATGTTTAATAATCATTGTGCTCTAGTGGTGTCATTAAACAAAACAAACTTTTAAATTTTAACATTTTCATTTGTACAATGAGTAAGCCATTCTTGTATAGCAGGAAAAAGACTTTCTATTTACACATTTTCCCTACTGATGTCACAAGTCAGGTTCAATTCTTACTTACTCAATTCTTGCTGTAAGTAAAGTACCTCATTATGGGTAGGGTCTATAAAAGACTTTTTGCTGCTAAAATTGGCAGTACCATTGGAGACATCTGAGTGGGTGTGTCAGTGACTGCGTCCCTGTGGATTTTGAGACAGACTAATTGTATGTAGGAGTTTATTAATTTAGAAGTATGGGGATTTATGATGAGTACAAGAAGGCAAAATGTAACGCGTTAAAATGAAATGTTGCCTCATAGCAGTTTGCTTTTGTCAGTTCAGACATGATATTGTCAAATGATTATTTGGCGAACAGGTTGTAAAAACACAAGGGCTTTAGATCTCACTAATTTGGCCACACTGGGGATATTTGTCTTTTCTGTGCACAGAAAGGTTGTTTTAGTTTAGTACTGTCATTAACAGCTGTTGGAGAGTTGTCAATATTCAAAAATGGATTTCAAGTTATTTTAATGTAATTAAACTTAACATTTTAGTGGTTTTGAGGTGAAATATTTTGATGTCAGCATGTTTGTACTTAATTTGGGTGCATGTATTTTGGGTATAATGTTTATCTGTATATATTTAAATGTATGATTTTAGATAATTTCTAAATTAAGCTTGGTTCTGCAAATATTTTAGTTTAAAATATGTTTACTCATTTTCAATTCACATTCATAAAGTAAAATGTAATTTAGATGCTCTTCAAAAAGATCATGTAAATTTGGTGGCTAAATTTTTTTACCACATGTACAAATACTCATTGTAACATAATGGCTTTTCAGAATATTATTCAATTTATTTTTTACAATTGGATGAAATAATGGCGATAACACCATTATGTGACCATATGATAATTGTAATTTATCTATTAAACTAGTAGTAAGTTCATGTGACATGCGAAGTTATAAAAAAAACTTCACTTTGATCAGTCTGACTTTGTCCTACCCTTGTCTCTGAAGCAAAATCCATGTCATCTTGTGAAAATAGTGTGGGCCACTTGCTTTGTACATATTCACTGATGAATGGGGTGAAGGAACTTGAAGAAAGCAAGATGTGAACACTTTTCATGAATAATAATTAAGCTTTAATTAAGTGAGTCTTTGAAATGACACTGGTGCTCAAAACCATGCAGCAGGATCAAAGGTAGGTCTAGCCCAGACAACACTACAGTCCTCTTGTAATATTGCATGTACATGTAATAAATGTTGAAAACTCACTGGATTTCGCTTATTAAAAACTTGTCTTCTTTCTGTTGGAAACATTTCACTCTAATAAATAAAATGAGAAATGACTTCACACTACAAATTATAAATTAGGTTCATCCCTGGTTTAATAAATTTAAATAGCTTTTCATTTTTTTAAAACATTATAACAGTAGGGCTGTCAACAGAACATTTTGCCAAATTACCTATTAAGTTTTACAAATTTCAGAAACCCAGTTATTTTCAAATAAAATATCAATTATTTCATGAAATTATTTCGCCAAATTAAAAATAATATTGGCCAAATGTTTGAAATTCACAATTGCCGAATTTGTTGTGTGTCAGAGCTAGCCCTGTAATGTAACTGACACAAATTTGGTTTTCTTCATTCAAAATTTTAAAACATTCAATTTTTTCTCTCAGTAGTGTAATTTTCCCACTGAAAAATTTGTTTTTGAAATGATACTTATTTTCTCACAGTAGTTTAGTGACAATTGACACAAAGAGTAGTTTCCCACTTGCACACCATGGCTGGCCTGCTGTGTGACACAGCCCGAATGCTTTCACATTTCCTGGTTGTTTCCTTTACACACTGATTAACATGTCTATCACTGTATATGTCCCAAGCCAGGCCATCCAGAGATGTTTTCGTTCAACTTGTGCACCCTGTGACCTTTGGCACAGACACAACTACAGGAAATGCTTTTCCACATTTTTCTGTGTTGCAAGGAGTGGTGTAGTCAGGTATAGTGTCTGTTTGGGGTGAGTTACATACAACTGCATATTTATTTTATATACTTGAATGGAGATCGACCTCTGTAATGTTCTGTTTAAGTATATTTTAATATTTCTCTATTTATGGTTGTTAATTCTTAAAATCTATTCATTTATAAACAAGTACTTTGAAAAAAAATGTGTTCTTTGTTTTCTATTCAAGTTATTTTGTCTATTTGATCTTAAATATAGATTTAAAAAAAAAAAAACCCCACTTTTTGAAGTAAGTAGTGAAAAATTGAAATGCTTTGAAACAAATGCCATACGTAGCAAAAACTGGGGGGGGGGGGGGTTGGGTTTTTTTTATTTATGCTATTAAAAGTACCATAACTAGTGAGGAATTTAGCAATAGAAAAAAAAGAAACTTGTTTATGATCAATACAAATACGAGTATAAATAAGCATAAAAAATCTTTAAAAAAAAAAAAAAAAAATTATAAAAAGAAGCTTCATCACATTCTTTCCATGTAATATACAAATTATTTCCATCAATACGCTTTTTTTTTTTTTTTTTTTTTTTTTTTTTATACAGCAGGCTGATTAGTTGAAGGGTTCTTTATTTTCTTTACATTCATATTTTAATAGCACTGTGTATAAAAGCCACAATAGCCTGATTTCCAACCCCCACAGTTTTTTCCTGCAACTTGCAACTAGCAACATTTTTTCTAACATAATCAAATGAGTTACAGAAATGAAATGAGTTACGGAAATGAAATGAGTTACGGAAATGCACAGAGCTAAGACTAGTGAAGATTATAATCACTTAACAAAATGACATCATTCAGTGATGACAAGTTATCACACATTTCTGAATAAATAGTACTGTAAACGTTTTAAGGCTATACAAAAATATTTAACATATATTTTGTTAAAACATGCATTTGACCAATACATTTACATTACTCTTTTTTATTTAGTTGCATTATATTTACTAATGCATTATTGGTATCCTTTCCTTTTTATATATATATTTTTTTCTTTCTTTCTTTTTAATAGATTGACCTATAAATGTATATATAGCACTGATCAAAATTGAAAAGTAATCATTAATAAAGTAACATTAATGATGTATGTTCACAAAAGATTGCTGTAGACATACTTCAAATGAAAACCATAAAAACAGTTCACGTCTGAGAATCATGCAACTGGCATGAAGCTTGCAGTATTGGTATCACCAGACTCTTTCCTTGACAATTACTTGCTTGAAATGTTATTGCGATGCAAGTTATTTTCAATGTCTAGCCAGATGGGAATGGTTCAGGAGTGGTTGTCAGACACATAATCAACATTGAGTTAAGGTGCAGACTGGTACACAGTGAGCACTCTTGACACACCAGACAGTTCAATGCAGAAGCCAACACAATGTGTTTGTACTGTACATGCAGTGACAAAAACTTGCAGCCAAACGAAAGAAGGAAAAAAAATATCATGCTGTAATTGTATTATCACATTGTGGCTGTATGTCGAGTGTTAAGACAATGGAATTCCGAGAGTGGATATTTAAATGATTTTCTTCACTGATCGGTTCAATACAGTAAGTGTCACGATTAATAATTTATATTGTAAAGCACATAACCATTATGTTATACAGTTATTAGTGATGACTATTACTATTAAAATAATTTTGAGGGGAAGGTATTACTATTTTAATAATCTTTTGGGGGCTGTTGGGTTGGTTTTAAGTCGTTAGTAAAACTTGTATAATTTTTTTTTTTTTTAATAGCTTCTAAATTTAGAATGAATAATGAATTTTAAAAGCCCATTCAAGTTGAAAGCCCATTCAAGTTGAATATTTTAATACAAACTTTTTGTATGTACAATTAAATATGCATCACATACGTGCATACAAACACAAATATGCATGCATGCACCCTCATGTGCATTCAGGTCCATGGCATGCAGAGTTAATATTGATCCTATAAATAATTATTAGTTAACCTATTTTTTCCCACATGTTTTATTTTTTATGTCCAACAACCATACATGTTTAATTGGACTGTCAGAGATGCTTCTGATTCATTCTGGAAAACAGGAAGTGTAATGTGTGAAAGTTGGACAGACACGTTTAAGATGTATATAGACAAACATATATATATGAATAAGTCACATAGTGATTCTCATTTCTACTTTTTCTGTCACTTCTTTAACAGAGCCGGCAAGCAACAATGGCATCACTTTTGCATTTAACACAATGTTAAAATTTCACATTTAAAACTACATCACTAAAGCTTGGTTTATAGTTACATCTATGAATGTTCATGGTAATGCATGTTTAAAAAAACTGAAACTTAATTTAAAAAAAAAAAAAAAAATATTAATTTAATTTAAAAAACCAAACAGTTTTCCTCCGAAACATGCACTGAGATAAATGCAGCTATCAGCAACGCAGAATAAGTTTGATAGCGAACACATTTATTTCCCCAGAATTCATGTTTGCAATATAGAAAATACATGTAGGTTTTGAAGAATACAAAGCGACTATAATTGTTACAATAAAATTAAACTACATTTTGTTGTAATGGTATACGCTGACAATTAAACTCTGATGTTCACAGAAATGTATAAAGTATTGAATTATAGTGGAAAATGATAATAATAATGAAAATGTAAATGTTAGACCTTTTTCAAAAATATAAAGTAATGGTAATTTTAAAATTTATATTTTAGTTTTAGAACGTTATTAAAAATAGTTGTTCTATTATTGACAAATAAAGACAATAATTTGAGTAAAATAAATTGTGTTTTACATTCAGTTTACATAAATTCATTGCTAAAGAGTATTGATCTGTTTTACTCCCAATTTGAGGCGGGACATGTCAGTGGTAAATCCCTGTCGGTGGTCTTATTGAGCTATTTTTCATTCCATCCAGTGCACTACTACTGATATATCAAAGGCTGTGTACCATCCAGTATTGGTGGGATGGTGCATATAAATGATCTCTTGCTAATGATAAAAAAAATGTAGTGGGTTTTCTCTCTAAGATTGTCAGAATTACCAAATGTTTGACAATCAGTAGCCGATGATTAATAAATCAATGTGCTCTAGTGGTGTTGTTAAACAAAACAAACTAACTTTACTCCAATTCAACAATGTTCATATCTCACAGATAATGACAAAATTGTACTCGTTCTCTCTCTCTCTCTCTCTCTCTCTCTCTCTCTCTCTCTCTCTCTCTCTCTCTCTCTCTCTCTCTCTCTCTCTCTCTCTTTTTCAAAATTGTACTGTTTCTTGTCTAATTTTATCAAAGCTATCAACATTGCATGATGTGCTTGATTCAGTGCATTACTATATATAGACAATTGAAATAGGCGTAGCTGTCATATACAGGTCTTTTCATTGCTCAATATGAAAATCCTCGACATAACAAAACACAGAGCAGGACATATAGTTTTTATAATCAGCCATTGTCAATAATGGTTAGCACCTACTTTAGTTGACCTTTATTTTGCCTTGGCCACCTATCATGGTGTTCAACACTCATATTCTTGGTTAATTTTTATGTTAGTATGTCAAACTAGTGATTATTTCACTAATCCTTTCAACAACAATTAATCTTTCCAAAAGATTTGGTTAGCCGTTACTTCAAAAATGATATAAGCATAAACTTGTAATCGCATATTTGTTGGAGGTAATTTTTGCTGTCTGTTCATCTTTAATATCACAAACGTCAAAATGTTCTTATTGGATTAGTTTATTATATAACCCATTTATTGTCATTTATTTTTCATCTACATAAAGTTGATGGACTTGTTTTCGTAATCAGCAGATAAAAAAAACTGGGTTACTGGGGAACCTATATTAGTTGACCTATATTTTGCCATGTGCACTTGTCTATGAAATAGGAGCGGGACGTAGCCCAGTGGTAAAGCGCTCGCTTGATGCGTGGTTCATTTGTGATCGATCCCCATCGGTGGGCCCATTGGGCTATTTCTTGTTCAACCAGTGCACCATGACTGGTATATCAAAGGTCGTGGTATGTGCTATCATGTCTGGGAAAGTGCATATAAAAGATCCCTTGCTAGATTAGAACAAATGTAGCGGGTTTCCTCTGATGACTACGTGTCAGAATTACCAAATGTTTGACATCTAATAGCCGATGATTATTTAATCAATTTGCTCTACTGGTGTCGTTAAACAAACTTTTTTTGTCTGTGGAATGTGCTGGGGTTTTATTAATCATTACTTTCTTTCCCATGCTATAGACATGTATGCTTTAAAAGTCGTCTTTGCTTTCTGGTTATGAGGGTAATTCATGTTGTAATGGCAGTCACAGTAATTTTTCTATTTTGTGTTGTGAACTGTCATCCGACATTAATGGCCATGATATCATCATTTATCTTTTATTAGCACTGCTATGGTGTTCATCAGCGGAGCTTTTCTAATACCTATTTGTCTGGCATCTGTCCATCTGTCCGTCAACTTTTCCTTTGAAGTCCATCTTCTATAGTTGAAATGTTCTGAAACAAAGTAATTTAGAGATACATTTCAGACATTTTGAATTTCTGAATTTTTATTAATTTTTTTTTGACAAAATTAAAAATGCTCTATATAAGCTAATTGGCCTCTTTTTTTCTTTCTTTTTTTTGAGACGGTATAACCCGAGTTTTAGGTTTTGTAGAATCATCTTATATTTAATTTATTATTTTTATTTTAAAGTAGTTACAGTGCACCGAGTAATGATTTGATATAACAAACAATAAATCACCATTGTGTTGTCTGTTAGATAAAAGTAGCATTGCATAATGATAATTAATAATATAATAATATACTGGATTTACTGCCATAGTAAATAATATACTGCCATAGAACCATACATTAAAATATGTGCATTCACATTCAGTGCATCATTAAATAAAACATTTTACCTAGCAGTTTTGGTTGAATTGTGTATATATGTGTTTTATGTATGTGTTTGTTTGTTTATGGGTGTGTAGATGGTGGGTATACCATTTTGCATCAGTGGGTCAGGTAGGCTGGGTTTGGATTACTGCTGTAGATCTTCTTTTTCATTTTTAAAAACAATTTTCTTAATGGAGCTTCTGATTATTGCTAACATATATATAAAAAAAACTAAGCCAAAAATACCAACATGTAAGCACCATTACTGCACATCACTGAAAATAAAAGTGATGTAAGTTATTTGCAGAAGCAGTATGCCAAGTACACATGTTAAAAATAGTATGTTGAGGTGATACTTCCCTAAGTACCAAGTCGTAGATTATGTACAGTGTGCCACTTCAGAAAGGTAATGGGATTTGTGCTAAATAGCTATAGGTGTACAAAGGTCAGGAGTTTGTAGAGTGAATTATCTGCGGAATTCTTACTAGCCTAATTTCAGCCATGACTAAGTATGACATGCATTGCAGATACTGTGAATAATGTTTCCGCTTGATTTATATGTAGCAGGGCAAAATTAAAGACAGACACAGCGATACAGGTTTTTCAGTTTAAAGATACGAAATGCAGGGGAATCTCGAGACATCTCGAGACCTAACACAAAGGCAAGTCGCCATACCCTTGAATGTGTCAGCTGGTATGGGTTCATTGACCTGCTGTTTTAAGTACACCGCCTGAGGAATATTTATTGACAGTAATTGCAGAGTTTGTGATTTTTAATGTTTAAATGTTTGCATCTGTTATGTGCAGTTATATGTGAGTACATACATGTCTATGCATATCATGGATGTTTATTGAATAAAGCCATATTCCTGCACGGCAAGCTGTATTGTTGTACCAGTGTATAGGAAATGTCTTCTCCGCTCTGCAAACTGCTGTGTCAGCATGATTCAGTACACAAATAGCTGCAGATAATTATTGGTATGCCATTGATCATCTTGTACTTGTGGAAGGGTGTGTGTCTGTGTGTGTTTGTCTGTTAAGGAATATTAACGTTACTTACATACAGTGTGTATTATCTTCTGTTAAAGTGATTAATTAGAATATCATTAATTATAATACAGGTAACTGGCAACTTCTCCTACAATCAATTTCTGTGCTTTTTATATTGTGTAGCCAGATAATGTCTGTCTTTTTATCAATTCTAGCTATGGATTTAAGTATTGTATATTTGTATTTATGTTACATAACTAATATTATCTCAGTGACTGGGTCAAGTGTGTGGGGTTGAAAATGTTCCTATATGTAACAAATACTGAGCACTGCTTACCGGTATGCACTTGTATATTTATTAGTGTCAAATACAAGTAAATTGTGGTAGTGCTAAATTACAAGTGTACAGTGCTCCTACTAGCAGTAGGTGGAATTTTCCTATGAATTTAGTAAAATGCTGGATTTGGTTCGAATCCTCCGTGGATGTTGGTTTATTTGTGATACATAACAGCCCTCTACATTGCAACCATGTTTTTCATTTGGCGACTAAAACATTTCATGTTATCTATATAAAAAATAAAAGTAGGCGCCATCTGGCTCCTAGGTGGTAAAATTAACAGTCCTGCATAAATATGTACATGTAATTAAATTGGTTAATACTGGAATTCATAATATATCTAGGCTGCATTTAACAGCCTTATTTTTCAAATGCCAAGAATTTTGTTTTTGTTTAATGACACCACTAGAGCCCATTGATTTATTAATCCTCGGCTATTGGATGTCGAGCATTTGGTAATTTTGACATTTAGTCTTACAGAGAAAACCTACATTTTTCCATTAATAGCAAGAGATATTTTATATGCACCATCCCACAGACAGGATAGCACATACCACGGCCTTTGCTATACCAGTCATTTTTGACAGGCTCTTGAACTTAGAAAATACTACATGAGCGGCCGTTATATATGGATAACAAGTTGTTTTAAAACTTATTTAACGAGCGAAAGTGAGTTGGATGTATTTTTAAACAACAAGTTGTAAGATAAATCTAACGGACACTAATGTAGTATTTTATTTTTAACATATATCTTCAGAAAACAGTTTTAAAATAAATTAAAAACGCCTTTTCCAACTAAAACTTGTGTACTGCCCATGCATTTATAGTTAACTTATGCATCACGGACAAGTCAGTTTCAGGTTAACTTGTATGTCACATCTAGTTATCGAATTCGACCGTGCTTTTCTATTGGGTGGTATGGCATTGGTGACCTAGTCGTTACCTAGGTGCAGCCGGTCATATGTCTGTAAAGTGTTATCGCTTGTATATATGTGGTAACAAGTATGTGTTACCAAAAATAACTAATGTTCTCACCAACAGGTGTGTAAGAAAACTGTTTTGCATGAAACTTGGCCCCTTTTTGACAACTTAACTGAAATATTCTTGTATTAAATCCCCATGAAAATGTGTTACACCCAGTAGCTACTAGGGGATTAGCCAATCAAAAATATTTTACAAGTTAGCACTAGTACATATTTTACAATTATTGTTATCCTTAAATAGTTATAAGTATAGCACTTGTTGAAGCTAACTCTCCTATATTTACCAAATTTCAAATCTGTAATAAAATAATCCATTAATATTTGGTTATGATACTGGGGTTGAGGTTAGTGTTATGGGTTGGTTATGGTTGATACATGAACTTGATGAAGTCAAAAGGGGAGATAATAGGTATCACATTTTCGGTGGTAATGGCGCCAATATTTCCGTTCAACTCCATTATAAATGTTTTCATTTTTAATTCCACAAGTTCTAGAACAATGAAACTTTGTTTATACTTTTTAAACCTATGCATGTTCATCACAATGCATGTTTAAACAAAAATATAAAAGTAAAAATATATATATATTATTATTATTTTTTTTAATACTTTTTCATTTTTTTTCATAGTAAAACTTGGTATATATTTGCATCTATGATGTTTAATTCATTGCTTGTGTAAAAACATGTTTAATATATATAATAATTTATTTATTTTAACTGGAACCAAATCTGCTCTAGTGGTGTCATTAAACAAAAACAAAACTTAATTCCATGGAATTTTGTTAGCTTTACTGGCATAATTCTAAAAACTTTTATTTTGTGTTTTTGTTTACAGGGAAATGCAACACTTCATCTGTATCCTCACTATGAACCACTCCGACAAATTGAAGGTGAGATTGAGATGTATTTATTTTTATTATTGACATTACACAAATGAAATAGGATGATAGAACAAAGGAATTAGTATTTCTAAAACCTGTCTTTGTTCAACGGAATGTTCTAATAGTTAATTTCATTGTTACCTCTTGTGCTTGGCAAAATGCACAATTCTTTTGTTCTTATCTGTGACAGTGGTGCAGTGACTGATCACATACTTGGGACAACAGAGTAAAATCAAGTTACTTTGTCAAGGAATATATGGCTTCTAAATCACAAACACACCAATCCATTTGGAGTTACTTTATAATTATTTTAAAAAAAGAAAGAAAAGAGCATTGGATGTTAAAGATGACTTCCATAACATATACAAACATTTACTTAAGACAGACTTTGCTTCTATAGAAGCATAGAAGGTTTAATCAATGTAATACTACCTTCATTTTCTTGACAACAGAAAAGCCCAACTGTTGTATATGTTTTCTTCAAAATGACAGTTATTTAATAACTCAAAATTTAACAGTCACAACTTGTGAGTAACAAAATGTTGATTAATTTGATTAATAATCACATCTGTTCTACCAAAATTACAATGCCAAAATGTTTCATAAGCTAATAACAAATTTTTACACTAAAGTATCATTATTATTAATGTGTTAATATGTTATTAATGTGTGGTGGGTGAAGCAGCTTACGCATGGGGAAAAAATATAAATTGGTTATCACTTAGTTGGTCCTGCGCGAATGCATACGATATATTCCTATTTTCATCTAGTTTGTGCTAACCATTTCAATCTGGGGAAACATTTCCGGATGATACCCACTGCTGATTAGGGCAGTCTCCGAAGAACCTTTCGAAACTAACCAATCGCACAATGTGCAAAATTTTCCACAGTGCTTGTTTGGCACCCTCTTTCGCCATTGGTTAATTCCTCACTCGTTTTTTGAACGCACCAACCATGTTGCAGTGTGGTACACACACGTCCTAGTT